>NC_139521.1:76306093-76323593 GCF_947247035.1 Vipera ursinii
TTGCATGTCACTCATTCCTCCCTCTCAGGGCTTCTGCAATGTGTCTTATCCTGCTAGGGTTGATCCAGAATAGGGACCCCGGCACTTCTCGCTTTGTCTATGTGTAACATCTTCACTTCCTGAGCTGCTCTGATTACTCCAGGATTTTGGGGGGGGGGGCAACTCAAGATGTTGATTGTCCTGGCCAATCAACAAGGAACCTTTTGGGTAATCTGTACCTCCTCGTTGACAATCTCCTTAGGTAAGTTGTTGTTCTTGGCTCTTTTGTCACTTGACTTCTGCACACGTTGTCATCTGGATGGAGTGGCCCCTCTTTCCTCTGGCCTGGCTTGCTTGCTTTCTCTCCCCAGCTGAAGCACCCCCCCTCCCTGCCCTGTGACCTAAGCAGCCTGCTGATTGGCTGCTGCGGGTCCTCAGCAAAGCACAGCTGTGGGTGGATTGTGATGGCAGTGCAGAGAAGACAGTCCTGGAGGAGCAACCGTTGGCGTCCCATAGTAGCTCTCACACCTCTGGCCTGGCCTTTTGTGTTTCAGCGTCCACTGTAATTCCGGCAACAGAGTCGGATGATTCTGAAGAGGAGGAGGAGGAGGAGGAGGGGTTTGGAGAGCCTTTGGTGTCAGAGGAAGGTTCTGATGCACTGCAGAACTCTCAGACTGGCCCCTCCTGTCTTGTTCCTCCTCAGACCCAGCTGTGTGAGCATGAGGGATTGGAAGAAGATGATCCACAGCTAGCTCTGTTCAGGGATGCTAGAAGAAGGATGCAATCTAGCAGAACAGAACAGAGGAAAGCAATGAGGCAACTCAGGAGAAGGCAATTAGAAGCCACCCCTTGGGACTGCTGATAAAAGAGGAAGGTGTGGGAGGTGCTGGTTGCTGAAGGCAACCATTTGAAGATCTTCTGCTAGAGTCCTGGTCTGTTATTCTTGTTTAACTCTTGTTTGAACTTTTCGTTTAAGTCTTGTTTGAACTTTTTGTTTAACTTTTGTTTGAACTCTTTGTAAATAAATTTGGTTGGGTTTTTTTCCAGCCTGTTGACTATAAAAAGGGGTTTTTCCCTGACATTCAAACAGGGCCGGTTGTAGGCTGGAACAGAACATATAAAGAATGGTTGCAGGAATTGGGTAGGTCTAGTTCAGGGGTAGGCAATCTTGGCTCTTTTATGACCTTAGTTGCTACGTAGCACAAAGTGGCGACTCTGGAGAGCCTGTTTGCTGTAGGGAGAAACCAGGAGCCAGAGAGTTCTAGTTCTGCCTTAGACAATAAGGGCAGCTGGTGACTTTGGGCCAGTTTCTGTCTCTCAACCCAGGAAGAAGGAGGCATGGCGAAGGCCAAGAAGGCCACGTGGACTTTCCCATAGTTGCCAGGAGTCCAGACTGACTCAAAGGTGCGCGCACACACACACACACACACAGATTCTTTCTATCTGCTGGACTTCTGCAGTCATCACTATATGTGGGGCTGTCCTTGAAGACCATTAAGGAACTTCATTTGGTCCAGAATTCAACAGGATGGTGGTGGTGGTGGTGATGATGATGATGATGATGATGATGATATTATCCATTCAGTCATGTCCGACCTTTGGCAATTCTCTGGGCCAGGTCTCTCCACCTCTTCCGACCTTGCCCTATTTCAGCACAATGCACAATGGCACAAATTGTGAACACAAAACACAATTGTCCAATGCGCTGCCTTCCCTTTGGCTTCCAGGATCAGTTTATAAAACTGGGTTTGAGCTGAAAGCCCTACAGGGCCTGGTCCCCACAGACCCTCTCCTGCCCCTCCTTCCTCCAGCTGAGACCCCCAAAATCTTGGGGGAATGCTATTTATTTACTTACTTACTAAAGGGATGTAGATGGCCGCTCTACTCGCTCACAGGGACTCCAGGCCCTCCCAGGCGTGAAAGCCCCAAATGCAAGGAGCCAATCAACCGCCACTTCCTGGTGAGAACATTCAGACAAGCCGCCTGATGGGCTCCATTCGACCTGCGACTTTCAGACCCTCTGGCAAAACCAAAGGCCGTTTGGAAGCCACTCGAGGAGGGGGCTGGTCTGATCTCCATGGGGAGGGGAGGGAGGGAGCCACCACGGAGAAGGCCCTTCCCCTTTCTCGCGCTACGGAGTGGACCTCTCTGGGTCAAGGAGAGGTAACTGGGGAAAGACAGTCCTGCCAATCATCCGGACCCGAGCCATGAAGGGACTTGAAGGGGACAGGCTGGAATTGAACCCCAAAGCAAACCCGGCAACTCTCCACGACCCGAAGACTCCAGTCGCAGATCCCTTCCACCTGGCCAAGGGTCCGTTCACTTCAGCCACCACGGACCGAGAGAGGCGGCTGGGTGTCATCAGCACACCGATGGTATCTCAGCCCTTGATGAGGGATGATCCCATCTAGCTTCCCGTGGAGGTTCAACCGAAGAGGAGGAAGCACCGGACCCCGCCAGCAGGGGGCGAGGCTGGACTTCCTGCGCCAAATGAGAATTCAGAGTGCTGCGTATCCCCTGCGGAGCCCTCTATGGTACGGGGCCCAAACACCCACAGCTTCGTCTCCCTCCGGTGGTCTCTGCCCGCTCGGTTGGACCCAGAGGGAGGGGCACTTAAAGAAGGGTCTCTGTGGGACCCAGGAAACGGGCCTTTCCAGTCATGGCCCTCCGGACCCGCTTGGCACCAAGATCAGGATAGGTTCCACCCTGCCGGCCTTTGGGGAAATGCCGAGATCTGGCAGTTGCCCCACAGATTGGGGTCAGGGAGTGCGGAAAGGCCTGGAGGCGTGACATTATTTTGTGCGTTCTTTGAAATTCTCAGACACCGTTTTTTAAAAAATGGTTTGTGAGACGTTTTAATGCTTTCTTTATACAACGATTCTTAGTTTTGAACTTTCTTTACTTTGATGAGAAAAGTGGCGAGGAAGGAAGAAAGGGAGGGAGGGAAAGGAAGGAAGGAAGAAGGAGAGAAGGGGAAGGAGGGGAAGGAAGGAAGGAAGGAAGGAAGGAAGGAAGGAAGGAAGGAAGGAAGGAAGGAAGGGGGAGAGAGGGGGAAGGAGGGGAAGGAAGGAGGGAAGGAGGGAGGGGAAGAAGGAAGGAAGGAAGGAAGGAAGGAAGGAAGGAAGGAAGGAAGGAAGGAAGGAAGGAAAGCATTCCTCTTGCAGTCTTCTCTAGAGGTGCAGTCTTTGTTCTGCATTATGGCGTCTCTGGGTGGGCTGAGAGCTGGGAAAGCTGAGGTCATTTCTTTAGAGCTGAGGTTGACGTCTGGGGGACTTATGGACACGTCCAGGAAGTTTTCTTGGGAAAGAGACGGATGTGATTGGGCCCTCCCTTCCCCCAGCCTGCTTTTCCAACTTCTCGTTCCAGGACCTGCGTGTCTTCTCCTATTTTACTTCTATTGTGCTTGTTGCTCAATTTCTGCAGCACAAAATCTTTGGACTCTCCTAGCAGCTTCTAGCAAGAAGTCTATATTAACGCCTTGACAGGCTGTGCCTTTCGAAGTGTGCCGCTGGGGCACCGCAAATTGCCAGGATGCCCTGGGCTTTCTGCCTCTTTGGAGCTTCCAGCAAAGGGGGGGGGGCGCAGCTATCGTCTCCCCCCAACCGAAGATTGGTGCACCCCTTCAATCTGGGGTGGTCATCCTCCCCCTCCGAGTGCAGAGCTTTGGGAGAGACGCACATGGGGCAGTGAGGGAGGAAGAGGCCAGCCAGCCAGGCCCCTCAGCGGAATCCACCCTGGCGACCAATGGGGTGAGAGATGAGTCAGGTCGCCCCTCATTCCTTGGGGAAATCTTCTCGGTAGAGATAACAGCTGATTGCTGAGCCAGGAGAGTCCCCATCCGCTCCCTCTGTAGCTTTTTTGGGCCTGGATTAGCCTCAAGGCCAGAATTACAACATCCCTCCAAACGCCGTCCGGCTGGCTCTGCTCTGAAAAAAGGCCACACCTGGACACAAAAAGGCCACATAAAACCAGCCTCTCTCCCATCTCTCGGCTGGAGGAGCTACGCTCGGAGAAAAGAATCTGTCCACGGCCTCTTCCTGATCAGATATACTTGGTGGGGCTTGTCACACACCTCCAGTGAACATTTTCGGAGTCCACCTCATCGGCTCCGGTCAATGTGTTTGGCGTATTTGGGGCTCCTCAGCGCCCAGAGTTCTTTTGCAGACCCATCTATGCAGCTGGTTGCAGTCAACCTCGTTCCAGTTCGGCCCTTTAGACGACGGGACGATAATTGTGCAGCCTTGGTTTCCGTCTCCAGGGCGTTCCGAGCGGCTGGGATGGCCCTGAGACCAGAACCTTGGAGAGAGAGAGAGAGGAGGGAAGAGGCCCATTTTACACCCAAGGAAGACTGAGGGGGACATGCAGAGACGGCCATCCCTAGTGGCCATGCCAGTGTAAACGGGCAGGCAGTGCCCATTGCTCAGAAACCTCTCCCCTGTTGCTGAAACCCCAGTCTTTCACAATACTCTCTTCCCCCTTTCTCGACTCAGGGAATTGAGTTCCAGGGTGTCCACATGGACAAATGCCCCCCAAAAGAAAGCTCTATCTTGTGGACGTGATTTCTTTGAAACCCCCCCCCCCTTTGCAGATGTCCCCAGAAACAGCCACCGGACAGAATGGATCTTGCATGTCCCTTGCATGTCCCATTCTCTGGGAATGGGAGAGAGTCACTCGGCAATCCCATTTCTGGAGACACCGTGGCCTCACGCTGACTCCCTCCCTGGTTTTCATTAGCCTTGAATTTTTTAATTATTTTTGGTTGCAAAATGGGTAGGTTTCCCAAGTCCTTGAAATTCTCCACAGCCTGCTGTTTGGACAAGACAATTTTGTTAGAGGAGGGGCAAGGCAATACCTTCTCGAACGTTCTGCAGGACTTTCACATGACATTATGAAAATGCAAGAACAATCCTTGCAGGATCCAACCTGAGTCACCGGGACCAAAGGTTTATTCTTCCAAGCTTTGAGGTCATGCTGGAGCCCATCCTCAAGGAACTTCTCTCCTTCCAGAATGTGCGCACTGGGCCGTTCGACATGTTGCATTGATATAGTTCCTGGTTGTGTGTCGCTTTTAACTGTTAATTGGGGTATTGATGGCTGGCTATTAAGTCATTAATTGATGCCTCCTTGTGCCCCTGCACCCTCAGCTAAGTACCCGATAGGCTGGTGGTAAATCAGCACTGCTATTGACTGATAAGGGGCCCAGTTCGCAGGCTTCAATCATTTCCCTGGCTATTTTTGTCCCTGCTCAGCCAACAATAGTAATAGCTATGAAACTGAATGCATGCCCTTGTTCATTGCAGTATGACTGACTCAGATTTGATCCTGCAACATTATTCTGGGACACATATATTTACTTTCATTCATGAGAACCATCCTAGTTCGTGTGTCAAAACCTCACCTGAGCAGCACAGAGCAAGGCCAGCAAGCGTGGACGTTGCCATGGCCAGGGAAACCTGTGCACAAAGCCTGTGTGAGGCTCAGAAAGAGAGGTTTGTAGCTTGCCCCATCACAGGGCAGAAGGACCCCTGATGCGTTGGTGTTATGAGCAAAGAATGAGGGTCCTGAGGCTCCTAATGACAAGTGACAACAGCCCCTCTGGGGCCCAGCCTTGGCAGACTCACTGGGCTATTAATCTGGAGCCGTCGGTCCATTCCCACTTTCCTCGACCCCCGTCGGTCAGGCCAATCCAGGCAGGCTGGGTGAGCTGCGAGGTCACGTGGTTCTGCAAGGGAAAAGGAAGAGATGGAGCCTTTGCCCACCCTTTGCAGTGCCAGGGACCCTCAATTCTCAGATCCCCTTGAGGAGCAGCCTTGGTCTCCCTGCAAAATGCACGTGTGGAACCCACCAGTCCACGGAAGAACTCAGCTGTGGGAACTGTGCCGTGTCCAGGTCCTCCCTTTTAAGAGGAGGGTTCTGGGGAACCCTTAAAAAGGTCTGAAAGATTTGGGGAGGGGTCCTCCTGGGAAGGACCTTTGATACTCATGGGATTTCCTGCAACACCTGAACTGGTTTCATGCTGGGTCGTTGTGGCGATTCTCAGGGCTTCTGTGGTTTTGTACCAGTTTAGCCAAGCAGCTGAAGGCGCCGCATGAGCCGCCTCCATTCATGTCAACCAGATTCCTCCTTAGCTGATCTTTTGCAAATAAAAATGTTGATCATTCTGCACATCGCTGGTGTCGACAGCCTGAACGTGAATTGGGAGGAATCAAGATCTCACTAAGTAGACTGCAATTATGTACGCTCTATAAAAGTTGGACTCTGCAGAGCTATGCAAACTCTTTAAGATGTAAACGCTCCATAACTCAAGAGTCTGGAGACACTTCTGGTGCAGGAAAGCTGTTTCTTTCTTCCGTGATCAGCATCTGGAGGCTTTTCAGGAGATCTGTAATAGCTCTTCTGCAGGAGACACATCACAGCCGGGTTTTTCCAGATGAAACCTGTATAATTTTGCTGTCCTAGATGGGGACACATCTAGCCTTCCACTCGTGACTTTCTGCCCCCTGAAGATCTGAGCTGCTGAAGGTTGCTAAGGCAGCCCCGACGCCTTTACGCAAAGTGTGTTGCACCCACGGAGGATTTGTGCCACTCAAGGCAAGGGACACCATTTGCAGGAGGATCTGAAAGGCTCTCCCCACCCCTCCTTCTGCCCCAAGGGTCAGTCGAGGGACTCCTGGAGAATCCCGGCCATCCAGGTCATAGTTATCCCAAAGGTGCTTTTCACGAGGCGACTGGTGCATTTTCTTCTTTTTCTTTGAAGACGTTTCAGAGCGGAAGAAGCTTCTTCGGTGAGAAATGAAACGTCTTCAAAGAAAGGCAAGAAAGTCCAGTCGCCTCGTGAAAAAGCGCCTTGGGGGTCTTGCTTTCCTCCTTCAGGGAATCTCCCCAAGGTGCCCCCCCTTCCTTCGTGCTCTCTCCCCCCCTGCTTTTTCAAGCAGGGCTCCCCTTGACTATGCCTCACGGAAGCGGCAGGAATTGCAGGGGAACCTGGAAGATGCCTGGTGATCATTGGCCCTCCCTGACTGGAGAGGCCCCCCCCCAGAAACACCCCTTGGGGCACCCCCAGGTCTGCTGTTGGAGGGAGAACAACAATGGAGGAGTAGAAGGTGCTTCGTCTAAAAGGCAACTGGACTTCCTTGTGGTGTTTTTTCCCCCCAGAGGAGAAAAACAAGAAAGTCCAGTTGGCTTTTGGGGGGCAGGGAAAAAAAACACCTTTGGGGCAACCATGGCCCGGATGATGGAGAATCTCCATAGAAAACGGTAAAGGATGGGATTTTTTTTGCCCTGACGGATCTTCTCGCTGAAAATCGGGGATGACTTTGCAACCTGTAACAGGGAAGCAGCCACAGCAACATTCGTGCCGTACAAGATCTGAATGGAAGGAGAGCAGAAGAGGGACGGAGCCCACAGGGAACGGAAGCAGCAGGAGAGGCAGAAGAGAAACGTAGCACCTGCTCTTCAGAGCTCAGGATGGAGGTCAGATGGGCCTCTCTGGACATGCAGAAGTTCTCCGCATCGTACCAGGACTTTTTCCCCCTGGATACGTAGTAGAGGCCACTCCCAAAAGGCTGCCACTCCGTCCCAGACTTTCGACTTTTCCTGAAGAGGGAATCTGCATAAAATGGGGGGGAGAGAGAGAAAAATACAAAGCAATGAGTAACTGGGAGGGGGGAGGAGGAACAAAAGCCCCCACCCCCGTATATCAGATGGTTTCACCGCTGGTCTCTCTGAAAGGGTCTGTTGTGAATCCATGTCAGCCAGTGGACCCAGCAGCTGAGTCTGGGGAATCAGAGGAGGAGAAGGAGGGGCCTGGAGAGCCATCAGAGACGGAGGAAGGCTCTGATGAGCCCCCAGACTTACAATCTGATGAAGAGCCTGGCCCCTCCACTCGTGCTCAAGCTCAGACTTAGCTGTGCTGGGAAGCTGAGTCAAACTCTGAGGACTCACAGCTGGAAGACATCATAGATGCTCGCAAACGCAGACAGGCAACAAGAGCAGGACAGAGGGAGGCAATGGGGCGGCTCCAAGGGAGGAGGAGAAGGCATTGGGAAGCCACGCCTTGGGGCTGCATAATAAAAAAGGAAGGTGTGGGGGGTGCTGGCTGCTGAAGGCAACCGTTTGCAAAGGACTCAAGTTTCATGGAATCATGTTCTGTTTGCCTTGCCTGTGAACAATTCTCTGTTTGAATCCTGTTCTATTTGCATTTGCTTTTGGGACATTTTGCAGGTCTGTAAATAATAATAAAAGAGGTTTGTTTTTCCTGCATTTCCAGTCTACTTGTTAAAAGAGGGGGTTGTCCTTGTGACTTAACAAAGACTCACATAGGCTGCGACAGAACTGGGTCCTTGTGAGGGCAAAGGGGACGATCCGGAACAAGCAGTTCTAATTCTAGGGCACCGGAGCAAGGAAAGGAGGGCAAACAGTCACATACAGTGTGTAGAGTCTCCGTTTAGGAGTTGAGCTGGGTGCCTGGCTGAGGACCGCCTCTCTGGAGAAGACGCACCACACGGGGCCACTCAGGATGTAGAGCCACAGTGCTGTAAAGCACTATGAAGTGGGATATAAATCTAATCGCTGGATCTATTGCATAGTGCTAGCTAACGGTACTAGTACCATTCTGTTCTGTTCTTTCTCTATTCCGTTCTGTTCTCATCTAGTCTGGCCTCTATTTTATTTTATCTATTTATCTATCTGAGCCCCAGTGGCGCAGTAGTGAGAATGCAGCATTGCAGGCTAAACTCTGCCCACTGCCGGCAGTTCGATCCCGGCCGGCTCAAAGTCGGCTCAACCTTCCGTCCTTCCGAGGTGAGTAAAATGAGGACCCGGGTGATTGGGGGCAAAGAGGCTGACTCTGTAAACCGCTCAGAGCGGGCTATAAAGCTCTGTGAAGCGGTAGATAAGTCTAAAGGCTACGGCTATGGCTATCCTTGCCTTCAGCATTTGGCTTCCTGGGGAAAAGCAGGTTACAGAAGAACAGAAAGTGACCGGTGTTACAGCAGTCCTTGACTTATGACCACAGTTGAGCCCAACATTTCTCTTGCTAAGTGAGACATTTGTTAAGTGAGTTTTGCCTCGTTTTACGACCTTTCTTGCCACAGTGGTTAAAGAAATCACTGCAGTGGTTAAGTTAGTAAAACGGTCGTTAAGTGTATCCAACTTCCCCATGGACTTTGCTTGTCAGAAGGTCGCAAAGGGGGATCACGTGACCGCCCACCAAGGGACGCTGCGACCATCATAAATAGGAGTCAGTTGCCAATCGTCTGGATTTGCAATGGCTGAGTGTGAAAAACGGCCATAAGCCACTTTCTTCAGTGCTTTTATCACCTCAAACGGTCACTAAATGAGTTGCTGTAAGACGAGGACTACTGTACTTATGCCAAGGCAAGGAAGAAAACACGAACCGTCGCATGAGGCTCTCATAGAAACCGTTTTTGTCCTTCTGAACACAATAAAAGTTAGAAAGACGCCTTTGAAGAAAGATCCCTCTCTGCGTATATAGGGGGAGATGAATTGTAGCAGGAAAAGGCCATTTTTTCCTTCGGCGATTACACGAGTGTAAAAACGGAGGCCTGCTCGTCTCCTGCACCCCCTGCTTAGTCCCAGCCGAACAACGTACTTGAGTGTATCCAAGAGGGCAACAGCTCCTCAGCCGAGTCAGCCGCTGCTGGTCGTCCCTATTTGGACACCTGGCTACTCACGGTACTTCCTCTTCTGCTCGCCAAAGTTCTTCCCGGCGTCTTCGATGTGTTCCGGCAGCCTCACCGCTTCCTCTGCGACCTTCTGGGCTAAACCACCATTAGAGAGACGTTTGTTGCTTGTACACACAGACTTCGTGGCTCTTTCCGTCCCACCTTCCTGGCCCCAAAGTGCGATCTCCCAAAGAGGGAAAGCTTTTCACGGAAATAATATTGGAAACTTCCTGCCCAATTGTCACAAACGGCCCCTGTAGAGCTAAGAGATTTGGTTTGGTTTGGTTTTTAAACGGCTGCAGGACTTGGGTTTGGCTAGGCCAGGGGTAGGCAACCTTGGCTCTTTTATGACTGGTGGACTTCAACTCCCAGAATTCCTGAGCCAGCATGGCTCAGCATGGAAACCTCTCCCTTTCCCCTCAGCGTGGCTGGCTCAGGAATTCTGGGAGTTGAAGTCCACCAGTCATAAAGCAGCCTAGGCCAGGGGTAGGCAACCTTGGCTCTTTTATGACTCGTGGACTTCAACTCCCAGAATTCCTGAGCCAGCATGGCTCAGCTTGGAATCCTCTCCCTTTCCCCTCAGCGTGGCTGGCTCAGGAATTCTGGGAGTTGAAGTCCACCAGTCATAAAGCAGCCTAGGCCTAGGCCAGGGGTAGGCAACCTTGGCTCTTTTATGACTCGTGGACTTCAACTCCCAGAATTCCCGAGCCAGCATGGCTCAGCTTGGAATCCTCTCCCTTTCCCCTCAGCGTGGCTGGCTCAGGAATTCTGGGAGTTGAAGTCCACAGGTCATAAAGTGGCCGTGGCCTAGGCCTAGGCCAGGGGTAGGCAACCTTGGCTCTTTTATGACTCGTGGACTTCAACTCCCAGAATTCCTGAGCCAGCATGGCTCAGCTTGGAAACCTCTCCCTTTCCCCTCAGCGTGGCTGGCTCAGGAATTCTGGGAGTTGAAGTCCACGAGTCTTAAAAGAGCCAAGGTTGCCTACCCCTGGCCTAGTCTAAAGAAAAGGAGAAACAGGGGAGACATGAGAGCAGCGTTCCAGTATTTGGGGGACTGCCACAAAGAAGAAGGGGGTCACGTTATTCTCCAAAGCACCAGAGGGAAGGAGAAGAAGCAACGGATGGAAACCAATCAAAGAGAGAAGCAACCTGGAATTAAGAAGAAACTTCCTAACAGCGAGGACAATTAACCAGTGGAACTGCTTGCCACCAGAAATCATGGGCGCTCCATCACTGGAGGTTTTTAAGAAGAGGCTGGTCAGTCACTTGTCTGAAATGGTGTAGGTTCTCCAGCTCAAGCAGGGGGCTGGACTAGAAGATCTCCAAGGTCCCTTCCATTCGATTCTATTCTAAAAAGAGGTCATTTTTGACAAAACCAACAGAGCAGGAGTGAAACTTTTTTCTTGGGTGACAACGGTACACAACACAGACACCGTGAGAAAGAGGTCCCAGCACATTTAGAAAGAAAACCTAAACTTTGCTGGGCTTCAGGCAAGTAGGGCGAGGGGAGCTTCAGCAGCCCCTCCGCCTCTTGCAGAGCCCAGGAATTGGGTCCTCCAGATCTGCGGCCCCCAGGTTTGCATCCCAGGGCTTCCCCTCCCTCCTTTGATGTGAATGGACACTTGGCAAGGCCCAGAAGAGGATGCCCACTGCCTAGAGGGTGTCCCACTCCCAACACAGAGGGGGAATTTGAAAAAGAAAGAAAAGGGAGGAAGGGTGGGAGGGAGGGAGGGAGGAAGAAGAAGAAAGAAAGAAAGAAAGGAAGGAAGAAAGGAAGGAAGGAAGGAAGGAAGGAAGGAAGGAAGGAAGGAAGGAAGGAAGAAAGAAAGAGAGAAAGAAAGAAAGAGAGAAAGAAAGACGGATGAGAACATTGGAGAGAGAGAGGGAGAGCGCAGGGGAAATGTCAGTCCTTGGATCTCCAAGAGCCTCCTCTGATGTTTTCAAGGGGAGGGGAAGTTGATCCTCAACCAATCGGAAATAAACCACTTACGGTTTTCGTGCTTGAGCTTCGGGCTCCTCAGGCCCACCGCCATGGTGGTCCCCAGCCTCTTCATCGACTCCTCGAGCGGGTGGGGAGGGTTGTTGACCAATGCCACATCTGCGGGAGTTGGCAAAGCAGGGACGGGGTGGGTGGGTTTCCGGCTGCCCCACTTCAGCCTCTTAGCTAGTAAGCCTAAGTTTGAACACCGACATGACAGCCGCATCTGTGGCACACCTGGAATCCTCTCCCCCCTCCGAGAAAGAGCCGGGGGAGTTTTAGCGGGAAGGTTGTGCAGAGACCCAAGTTCTGGACTTTGGTGAGAGCTTTCGGTGGAAAAACGAAGAGTCTGGGAGAGAAACGGGGGAGCGGCTGATGGCCGCACCAAGGCAGGCGTTATTCTAGCTCTGGGACACCCGTCATCCAGGAGAAAAGAAATCTGCCTGAGCAGAAATGCACTTCTGGGTGGTCCCATAGCTCTGGGGGGAGCCGTAGAGGCCCCCAAATGTGTCCAGGGAAGTTGAAATGTCGAACGGGAAACAAAGGGAACGTTATTCAGGGCAAGCCTGGAGCATCACCATGCACGTCAACACTGTTCGGTCAGTGCAATGACAAAAAGACACCCGCTGCTTTCCTTGTTTCGGGTGACATTCTGCTCTGTCCCGCCAAAGAAAGATTTGGCCAGTGCCCAACAGCGCCTTGCCTTCAGAGGCTTCTCGCGTACTTTTTCCTGAGATTTGGGACTCCCCCTGGGTCTTTCCTGGGGGGACAGCAGAGTCCGTGGGAATACGCGGACGGATGTGACTGCAAGGGGATCTGAAATCAAGCCGACTACAAGATCGGAGCTTAAGTCGGATTCCCTTTTGCACGTCCGGTGGGTGGAGAGTTAACTCCGGGCCATTTGCTCCCTTTTCCTCTCTGTGTTGGGGTGGGTGGGGATTGGGCCAAGGTGGTCTCGTCCAGCAACCAAACAGGGAAGGAGGGTGGTGTCTGAGTGGTCGGTCGCAGGTCAATGCTCGTCTTCCACATCTCTGGAGACTTGGGCTGATGGGGCTGAGAGAAACCACCCCTATTGAACAAAGCCCCCCGTTCACCCTCTCCCACTTTTCTGGCCACGCGTCCCACAAGTTGTGCACGGGACGGGTGTGGGTGGGACCCCCTCCCACCTGCCACCAGCCTGTGGCCAGTGAAAGGACAGGTCAGCGGGTCAAGCAGGACTTACACAGGTAGCTGACCACCGTCAGGACCACAAGGCAGACGGTGGCCAAGGAGGCGAGCAGAATCCACAGGACGGTGGAGGAAACGTTGCCGAAGGGATTCATCTGGGTTTTCTTGTCTCCTCCAGGAGCGATGATCGAAACTTGGCTTTTGGCCGGCCGGGGTCCCATGGCTTCTGGGCAGGACGCAGAGAGGAGAGGAAGGTGGTGAGGAGACCCGGCAGCCATCATCGCCCAGAGCTGAAGCAGCCGCCAGTCCGAGGAATATTTCACCCAGAATCACCCGCGTGTGACTTGGACAGCCATAGACATTCGTTTAATAAATAAATGGATGGATGGGCGGATAGGTCAGGCTCCTCCTGCATTTGGTCCTCTGCAGGCAGGAGGACTTGGTGGGGGGACGATGGGGGGGGATTTTGGTGGGGCAACACCTCCAAGAGAACACAAACACAACCTTCGCAAGGAGGAGGTCTTCAGGGCCTTGGTAATGCTTTGGGAATGTTTAAGAAACGCCTTCAGACTTTTCTGAAAAGGGGCATCCCTCAACGCTCGGGGTCAACATCAGAGATGAATCTGGGTTGACTCAGAATGGCAAGGCGGTGGGGAGAGGGGCCACTGAGATTATGTAGTCCAACCCTCTGCCCAGCCCAGGAGTCCACTCCTCCATATCCCTGAAAGAGGGCCCTCCGTAACATACCTTTTGTTTGGGTCCCCCTTTAAGGGACTCTGGATCCCTCTCAAGGCATCCCCTCGCTCATCTTCTGAGCCTGTTTCCAATCCAACAAGGCTCCTTGCCCTCTGAGGCCACTTTCAGCGCCGCTCTCCTTTTCCTCATCCTCCACGGCTCAGACTGCCTGCTAGTTGGTGGCTGGGGCCCGTCGCCAGATCCACAGCCACCGGCACACCCGCAGCTGGAAGGGGAAGGGGCATTGTGACATCACGGGGGCCTTGCCCTGAGAAACGGCCCCTGGACGTCTTCTGAGAAGAGGCCACCGCTTTGCTTGTGGCTCCGCTGGCACGGGCGAAGGCGTCCCGTCAAAAGAGAGTTGGTCAGGCACCAGATCTACACGTGGCAGGATCCAGTTGACCGCTTCATTGTGTTCCACCTATAGTACAGGAGTCTCCCCAGAGTATCTGCCTTCTCTTGGGAACAAACAGAGAAGTTTCCATGGAACCTTGGGATGATCGTCCTGAAGTCTCTTGTGACTATGCGAGGATTCTAGGCCCCTCTTTGGTCTGGTGGTCTCCATAGGCCCAAGAAGCAGTTTGTGCTGGTGGGCAACCAAATTAGCTCTGGCAGGGAGGGGGGGGTCTGTCTCAGGGCCACTGCCCCAAATCAGGTGCTCTGTGGATGTGTGCATTTTACACCATTCTCCAACACGCAGGCTGAGGATAGTGGGCTGAGCCCCCCTCCCCCAGGAGGCCTGTGGGCAAAACAGGGACCGATTCCACCAAGAGACACTTTGACCTTCAACCAGCCTACAAACCCCTCAAAGTTCAAATCAACCACACAGCCAATCCGCGATGGCACCGGGCCGCAACCAACCCACGCAACCTCAACACCCCCCCTGCCAGCTAGCACTTCACCTCCCAATGATCCTCACCTGGTGTGACCTCCCTGTCACCAGGCCCATCACAAGACCCTCAGCTCACCTGATCCACATCTGAGCCCTCAGAAGACCCCCCACTTTAGATTAAAAAAAATCTCACCCACATGATGGAAATTCAGGCGGCTTCCAGGGACCTACTATCACATGTGGTGGGAATGTCTAAAAGCGCAAAATTTCTGGCGCCGGATAAAAAAATTGGAAAGAAATATTATTACAAAAAATTGATTTAAAACCAGAAACCTTCTTATTAGGGATTATTAATGAGAAACTCAGCAAAGCAACTTTTTATCTTACTATTGCATATTTTAACCGCAGCAAGATTGGCCTTCGCCCAAAAATGGCAAAGAAAGGAAACACCCACTGAAGAAGGAATAATAGATAAAATTTTATCCTGCGCCGAAATGGACAGGTTAACTCTAGAGATCAAAAGTAAAACTGAAACAGAGTATTATGAAATTTGGAAAAATGTGTACAACGGGTTAGAGACAAGGAGGATCGGTGAGATGACTATCAATTGATTAGCTGATAACGTCAGGACTTATTAGCACGTACATCAGGACACAACTGAAAGAGATGTAAACACAACGTTGATGACTGCAAGATGATTTACCAGAAAGCTTACAGATGCTATATGCAGAGATAATAATAATAATAATAATAATAATAATAATAATAATAATAATAATAATAATAATAATAATGATGATGATGATGATAATAATAATAATAATAAGAAGAAGAAGAAGAAGAAGAAGAAGAAGAAGAAGAAGAAGAAGAAGAAGAAGAAGAAGAAGAAGAAGAAGAAGAAGAAGAAGAAGAAGAAGTTGGAAGGGACCTTGGAGGTCATCTAGTCCAACCCCCTGCTCAGGCAGGAGACCCTTTACCATTGCAGACGAGTGACTGTCCAGTCTCTTCTTAAAAACTTCCAGTGTTGGAGCATTCACCACTTCTGGAGGCAGGTGGTTCCAATGGTTAATTGTTCTAACTGTCAGGAAGTTTCTCCTTAGTTCCAGGTTGCTTCTCTCCTTGACTAGTTTCCATCCGTTGCTTCTTGTCCTGCTTTCAGGTGCTTTGGAGAATAGCTTGACTCCCTCTTATTTGGGGCAGCCCCTGAGATACTGGAACACTGCTATCGTGTCACCCCTCGCCCTTCTCTTCGTTAAACTAGACATACCCAATTCCAGCAACCGTTCCCTGTATGTTTTAGCTTGCAGTTTGTTATACTCCAGACATGCCAAACACAAGGCCCGGGGGGGGCCAGATCCAGTCCGCAAAGTGGTTTCACGCGGCCCGCGAAGCCATCCTGGAAAGAGTGAGGGAACGGCCCCCACTGCCTTGGCCCTGGCCCAGAGACCCTCCTTCTGCCAGAGACCCTCAGATCTGTCCCACTCCTGCCCAGGCCCCCATAGGCACCCTTGATGCCAACGATGTAGAGCTGGCCACGCCCACCCAGTAGGCCATATGCACTCTAGCCACGCCCACCCAGTAGGCCACGCCCACCCAGGCCACACCCACCCGGCCCCCTGCGGGCAACCGCAGTGCTGATGCGGCCCTCAATGAAATTGAGTTTGACACCCCTGTTATACTCTGTCCTGTCATAAAATGTATTTTAAGTTTCGGGTTTTCTTTCTGTCACGTAAGGTAATATTAATAGCAGTGATGTAGCCAGGGAAGTTGAATCATGTCCACTTTTGTTTTCAAATGTACATTTAGTAAAACATTTTCTAATTAAAAGAAGAAGACCCCCCCACTTGACGCCACCCACAGCTGACGTAGCACAAGACCTGCCACAGGATCCTCATCTGATACGATCGCCCAGTCACAAAACCTACTGACCACATGAAGCCCGCGTAAGAAGAGCAGCGACATGGACGTCCCTTAAACGCCCCTGAAGATGTTACCCAGCCTGGTAACGAAACATTCAGAAACCAACCCACAAGCTTGGAGGACGAACCTCCATTCCCGTACAGCAGGGGTGTCAAACTCGCTGCACCACGTGATGTGTCGCGACGTGACTTTTTCTCCATTACCGCAGCTGGGGTGGGTGGTGTGGTTTCGGCACGATGCATCCGCCCCCTGCCCTGGGCCAGCCCTTTGACACCCCTGTCGTACAGAGTCCAGTCCACAAAGCGCATTCGTGCCTTATCAGGTCCGCCAAATAAGTCCTTTGTGCTGGACAGGTGTGACTAGTAGGAATTCTGGGAGTTGAAGTCCATGAGTCATAAAGCGGCCTAGGCCTAAGCCAGGGGTAGGCAACCTTGGCTCTTTTATGACTGGTGGACTTCAACTCCCAGAATTCCTGAGCCAGCCACGCTGAGGGGAAAGGGAGAAGTTTCCAAGCTGAGCCATGCTGGCTCAGGAATTCTGGGAGTTGAAGTCCACCAGTCATAAAAGAGCCGAGGTTGCCTACCCCTGACCTAGGCCATCTCCCATTCTCTCCGCCATTCTCTCCGCCCTGCCTTTGCATCACCTAACATTAGGTTTCAACAGAACCACAAGTCCAGAGCCTAAACACCAATGTCATAGATGGGACACCTTTGGCTCCCCTCCCCCTTTTTTTACTGAGAAGATAACATCAAAGGATTGTGTAGACAGAGATCCCCAACCTTTTGGGCACCAGGGATCACCAATTCCATGGGGAGAGGTTTTTCCCGCGGACTGGATGGGGCGCCGTTTTGTGTGCTGCCTGCATCCCACAGGTGGGGCTTTACTTGTTTGTGTGGACCGGTTGTTGGCAGGCCACGGCCCGGTACCGGTCCACGGACTGGAGGTTGGGGACCTGTGGTGTAGATCCTGGCATGCTTTGCAGAATGGAAAGGGGTCTAGTTTTACATACGGTCTCTTGAAGGAGAAGACTTTCCTTCTGCAGATGATTGGAGATGAGAAGGTCCAAGTGATGCCCAGAACACGACACACAGATGCCTAGATGCCTACTACAATGCGCACAAGGTGCATCCTTTTGTCTAATGGCTGGGACAGAAAAGCTTGGGCTCACATCAAGAGGATGCTCAGCATTAAATGAATACATTG
>NC_139521.1:76326093-76333593 GCF_947247035.1 Vipera ursinii
CACAACTCAATCCCTAATCAAAGTGGGTGCTAAATAGGAAACCACCTGATCGTGATTGTGCCTTTTGGCTTGAAACTGAAACGAGTAATAATCACTTTCACATCTTTGGCTCATGTTCGCCTCCTAATCGCTCTCTGGCCTTTTGAAATGCTCACCACCGTTCTGGATCATTAGCAAGAAGGGAATTAAAGTTTGCAGATGCATTCATTGCAGAGAAAGGGATCAGAAGAGAGTAAGGAGGCACACAATGGGAATACTGGATACACTGAAAGCAATGCGCTCGTGCTGGCCGTGGCAAACATGCCTGGCTGCTTACTGGGTGACTGATTAGTCTTTTCTAATTTCTTCATCTTCAACCTCTCCACTCAGGGGTGGGGGGTGGGGAGAAATGGAAGGAAAAATGTGTGAGACACAGAACACGATGCAAATTGACTGTTATGGGGATCATGTGACTGGGGGATCATGCACAGGTCTTATCTTGCGGCGATGAGGACGGCGAAGGCTAATTACTTCGCTGCCCTCATTACGTCTGCAGATAATCGCCCGGCCGCCCTGTTTAGGGTGACTCGCTCCCTTCTTAACCAGGAGGTGAGGGAGGATCCCTTACAGGGACAGGCCGAGGAGTTTAGTCATCATCTGACGGACAAAATCGCTCAGATCCGGGCCGGTTTGGACTCTGACTAGGCAGACTCTGACGTGGAGGAAATGGACGGTCTTGAGCATGTTATCTGGACTGAGTTCGATCCTGTTTCCCCTGATGATGTGGACAGGATCATGGGGAGGCTGAGCTCCACCACTTGTTTGTTGGATCCGTGCCCCTCCTGGCTGGTTTATGCGGCTCGGGAGGAGACACGAGGCTGGTTCCAGGCAGTAATAACTGCTTCCTTGAAGGAGGGTATCTTCCCCACTGCCTTGAAGGAAGCGGTGGTGAGACCCGTCCTCAAGAAGCCTGCCCTGGACCCGGCTGTTTTAAATAACTATCGTCCGGACTCCAACCTTCGCTTTTTGGCAAAGGTTGTTGAGAGTGTGGTGGCGCATCAGCTTCCTCTGTTCCTGGAGGAAACTGATTATCTGGACCCGTACCAATCGGGTTTCAGGCCCGGGTACAGCACGGAGATGGCATTGGTCGTGCTGGTGAATGATCTCTGGCGGGCTCGGGACAGGGGTTGTTCCTCTGTCCTAGTCCTATTAGATCTCTCAGAGGCTTTTGATACCATCGACCATGGTATCCTACTGCGGCGTCTCAGGGGGTTGGGAGTGGGAGGCACCGTTCTACGGTGGTTCTCCTCCTATCTCCTGGGCCGCTCGCAGTCGGTGTTGACGGGAGGGCAGAGATCCGCCCCGAGGACTCTCGTTTGTGGAGTTGCTCAGGGGTCGGTTCTCTCTCCCCTCCTGTTCAACATCTATATGAAGCCGCTGGGTGAGATCATTTGTGGTTTCGGGGTGGGGTATCATCAGTATGCTGATGATACCCAACTTTTTTTCTCCACCCTGAACCAACCCAGCGATGCCCTCGCCGTGATGTCCCGTTGCCTGGAAGCGGTCCGGGTCTGGATGGGGAGGAACAGGCTTCGTCTAAATCCTGCCAAGACTGAGTGGCTGTGCATACCGGCATCTTGAGTCAACCAGACTATTCCATCTCTAACGATGGGGAGTGAGGTGTTACCCCCTGTTGATAGGGCTCGCAACTTGGGCGTCCTCCTGGATTCACAGCTCAAGTTTGAAGACCATATAGGAGCCGTGACCAGGGGGGCTTTTGCCCAGGTTCGCCTGGTGCGCCAGTTGCGACCCTACCTGGACCGAGATGCCCTACGCACAGTCACTCATGCGCTCGTGACCTCCCGTTTAGACTACTGCAACGCTCTCTACATGGGGCTGCCCTTGAGGACCACTCAGAGGCTTCAGCTGGTGCAGAATGCAGCCGCACGGGTTGTGATGGGGGTTTCCCAACACTCCCATGTAACACCTCTACTCCGCGAGCTACATTGGCTTCCGGTTGCCCTCCAGGTGAGATTCAAGGTGCTGGTGATGACCTATAAAGCCCTAAATGGCATAGGGCCGGATTATCTGAGGGAACACCTGCTGCCGGCATCAAGTTCCCTTCGTCCAGTGCGCTCCCACAGGGAGGGCCTTCTCAGGGTGCCGCCGGTAAAAGATTGCCGCTGGATAACACCCAGGGGGAGGGCCTTCTCGGTGGGGGCGCCTGCCCTCTGGAACCAGCTGCCCGCAGAGCTTAGGACTGCCCCCGACCTTCGTTCATTTCGCTGGGACCTGAAGACCTGGCTCTTTGAGCTTTCCGGCCCAGGCTGAGAGTTTTAATCGGGGGTTTTATATTTTTCAGGGATTTAATTTAATCTTTTTAATTGTTTTTAATTTTTGTATCGATGTTTTAAGTACCCTGTAAACCGCCCTGAGTCCTTCGGGAAAGGGCGGTATATAAATTCAATACAATTCAAATTCAAATTCACCTGTTGTGAACGGTTGTAAATTGCAAAGTTATTTCTTCAGCACTGACATCTCTTCGAACAATTGCTGAAGAGAGATTGGTAAGCAAGGACATATTGAATATCGATGTATGTAAGAGAGGAAGGGAAGGGGCATTTAATAGGAAGCAATTGTCCCTTTTTCTGATCTTCTAGTAGGCACATCCTATGTACTAAACTTTGGCTATTTCAAGAATAGAGCTGGAAGGGACCTTGGAGGTCTTCTAGTCCAACCCCCTGCTCAAGCAGGTGACCTTAGACCAGGTGTAGGGAACCTTGGCTCTTTTATGACTCGTGGACTTCAACTCCCAGAATTCCTGAGTCAGCCACGCTGAGGGGAAAGGGAGAAGTTTCCAAGCTGAGCCATGGTGGCTCAGGAATTCTGGGAGTTGAAGTCCACGAGTCATAAAAGAGCCAAGGTTGCCTACCCCTGGCCTAGACCATTTCAGACAGATGGCTGTCCAATCTCTTCTTAAAAACCTCCAGTCATGGAGCATCTGCAACTTCTGGTGGCAAGCCGTTCCACTGGTTAATTGTTCTCACTAAAAGGAAGTTTCTCTTTAATTACAGATTGCTTTTCTTTTTGATTAGTTTCCATCCATTGTTTCTTGTCCTGTGTTCTGGTGTTTTGGAGAATAATTTGACTCCTTCCTCTTCTTTGTGGCAGCCCCTCAAACACTGGAACACTGCCATCACGTCACCCCTATTTCTTCTTTTCTCTAGATTAGACACACCCAAATCCTGCAACCGTTCCTCATATGTTTTAGTCTCCAGGCCTTCAAATCACCTTAGTTGTTCTTCTCTGTACTTTTCCCAAAGTCTCAACATCTTTTTTGTAATGGGGAGACCAAAACTGGATGCGGTATTCCAGGTGTGGCCTTACTAAGGCTTTGTAAAGCGGCACTAACACTACATGTGGTTTTGATTCTATGCTCCTGTTTACACCACCCAGGATTGTGTTATTCTAAATTCTAAATTCCCCGTTCTGATCTTCTAATTGAAAAGCCTCCATAATTTGCCACGGATAACTTGGCTCATGCTTTCGAAGACTTCAAGTACCTTGAAGGAGTTTCAGTGTCTAACTGGAACCTCTGTTGGAAGGGATCTTAGAGTCATCTAGCACAGGGCTTTTCAACCAGTGGTACGGGTACCACCTGTGGTACATTGGCACCTGGCAGGTGGTACGTGACCATCCTAGAAAAGTGGTAGCAGGGGAGAGGAATGAGCTGAACCGGTGGCAGCACCGCACAAGCCTGAGCGAGAGACGGCTGGAGCTGCAGGGCTGTCGGGGCTCAGCGGAAGCACCAGGATGAGCACCAGGATCCAGCTGGAGCTCAGCGCTGGTCCTGCCGCTTCTGCTGAGTCCAGAAGAAGTGCCGATCAGCTGGAATGTTGCAGCATCTCCAGGGTCTTGTGATTTACATTCAGATGCTTGGCAACTGATTCACATTTATGACGGTCACATATGTCCCAGGGTAATGGGAAGTGACCCAAACCTGCTGCAACCACCCAGCAGACCGGGGGGGAGGAATAAAAACCAAACACCCACCACCACCCCACCCCTGTTGCCAATCCTCAACAGAAATGCTCACAACAATGAAAACCTCGGACAGGAGGAAGAGCGCCGCCGGGCGGGCAGGCAGGGGTCTTGCTCGACTGTGGCTTGGGGGGGGGCTTTTTTCAGTGCCATTGTAACTTCGAACAGTCACTAAGCGAACTGTTGTAAGTCAAGGACTACCTGTACTTCATCCCTTTTTTCCTTTTTTTTTGTCATCAAGTTTTTGACCCCTTGCTAGGCGACCGGTGGTCCTCGGATCTTGCCGTATCCTAAAATTGGCACAATGGGTGGAAAGGTTGAAAAGGCCTGGCCCTTTCTCAAGACCTATCTCTCCATCCTCCTTTTCTCCAGAAAAAGGAAAGCCACCATTACAGGTGGGCAGCCTGTTCTGATGGGACCGTATTTCTCCACAGATAGGAAGGGCTGAATCAGTCCTTGCAAATCCTTTGCCCGGAGACAGGAAGGGCTGAATCCCCGGGGATTTTAGTACAGTGGCGGCCGCTGCTCAAGGAACTCTACAGCTGAGTCAGAAAAGGAAAAAAAAACAACGAATGAAACCTGTTCCTCGTCATTTAAGATGGAGACCATGTGGGAATCTCTGGAGAGGCAGAAGTTCTGAGCGTCGTACCAGGTCTTCCTACCGATCGATATGTAGTAGAGGTTCTTCCCAAAAAGCGTCCAGTGAGTGGCGGCCTTTACGTAGCCCTTCTTAAAGATGGACTCTAAGGAAAGGTGGAGGAGGGACAGGCTGGCTGGCATCCACATCTCACAAGCAGGGTGTTCCTCAGCAGAGGGGAGGGGAGGAGAGAGGGAAGGGAGGGGAGGGGAGGGGAGAGGGAGGACAGGGGAGGACAGGAGAAGGTTGGAGAGGGAAGAGAAGAGAGGGGAGGAGAGGAGAGAGGGAAGAGAGGGGAGGGGAGGGGAGGACAGGAGAGGGTTGGAGAGGGAAGAGAAGAGAGGGGAGGAGAGGAGAGAGGGAAGAGAGGGGAGGGGAGGGGAGGAGAGGACAGGAGAGGGTTGGAGAGGGAAGGGAGGAGAAGAGAGGAGAGGGGAGGAGAGGAGAGGGGAGGAGAGGGGAGGGGAGCAGAGGAGAGAGGGAAGGGAGGGGAGGGGAGACGGAAGGGAGGAGAGGGGAGGAGAGGAGAGAGGGAAGGGAGGGGAGAGGGAAGGGAGGAGACGGAAGGGAGGAGAGGGGAGGAGAGGAGAGAGGGAAGGGAGGAGAGAGGGAAGGGAGGGGAGGGGAGGAGAGGATGTCTGCCTGTCTGTCAGTTGTTTTTTTTAATCTAATCGATGCACACCACCCAGAATCACTTTTGGTGAGGTAGGTGGGCTAAATAAATTAGATGATAGATAAGAGAGAAAGAGCTGATTAGGATGATAGATATGACAGACGATAGATAATGAGGTAGAGTAGATAAATGAGAGAGAAACAGACAGACTGAGACAGAAATAGATGTACAGATTGTATAGACTGATAGAGAGAGACAATAGATTGGGGTGGGGTGGGGGAATATTCAGATTGATTCCCAAAGCAGATTTTTTCAGCACATTTTGACTCAGACTCCCCCTGGGCTTTTCCTTCCCTGAGATTAAACAACAATCAAGCCAGGGTCCTTGGCCTGATAAGCTAAGTCCCCCTCCCCGAGCAAGGGTTGTATCTCTGAGCACACACACACCCTCCCCCAGGCTGCCCCCAGAGCTGCAGCGTGAGCACCGGGGCCCTTGGAAGCCGCACCGTCCAGCTCTGCTCCTCTTGCCTGCCCACCCCTGGAAATTGGGAGGGGGGGAGATGAGATGGGGGGGGGGGCGTTGAGGGAAATTGGTGGAGGAAGCAGAATGGGCAGGGAGGGGGGAGGGGGGGCAAGGCTCAAGGGGCTCAGCGGGGGAACCGAGGGAAGCCTCTTTTGCAGCAGAAGTCAGCAAAGCTCAAGAGGGCCAGCCAGGCGCTGCGTCCCCAAGGCTGCTTTGGCATCAAACGTGGCTACTTACGATACTTGTTCTTCTTCTCCTGGAAAGCCTTTTCCGTGTCTTCCTGGTAGTTGGGCAGCTGAATCACCTCCTCCGCAGTGCCCAGATCTGAAATAGACAGACAGACTGACAGACTGACAGACAGACATGATAGATAGATAGATAGATAGATAGATAGATAGATAGATAGATAGATAGATAGATAGATAGATAGATATGGATAATAGATGGTTGATAGATAGCTATAGAGAGATGACATAGATAGATAGATGATAGATAGATAGATAGATAGATAGAATTAATTACAGATGGCCCTTTTACTTATAATCCTTGATTTAGTGGCCGTTTGAACTTGACTTACAGCCAGTCCTCACACTCAGGACCACTGCAGCCTCCTAAAGGTCATGTAATCAAAATCCAGGCCCTTGTATTGAGCACGGTCACATGATGGCCATTGGGACTTTCCCAGCTGGTTTCCAACAAGCAAAGAGAGTGAAAGAAAACATCCCCCACAGAATAACAGAATTGGAAGGGACCTTGGAGGTCATCTAGTCTAACCGCCTGCTCAGGCAGGAAACCCTATAGCATCCCAGACAAGTGGTTGTCCAATCTCTTCTTAAAAGCCTCCAGTGATGGAGCACCCATAACTTATGTTGGCAAGCTGTTCCACTGGTTGATTGTCCTCACTGTTAGGAATTATCTCCTTAATTCCAGGTTGCTCTGGAGAAGAGCTTGACTCCCTCTTCTTTGGGGCAGCCCCTGAGATACTGGAAGACTGCTATCCTTTCCCCCCTCACCCTTCTCTTCATTAAACTAGACATGCCCAATTCCAGCATCCGTCCCTTGTATGTTTTAGCCTCCAGTCATCCCCTAATAATCTTTGTTGCTCTTCTCTGCACTCTTTCCAGAGTCTCAACATCTTTTCTACATCGTGGTGACCAAAAATGGAAGCAGGATTCCAAGTGTGTTCTTACTAAGGCCTTGTAAAGTGGTATTAACACTTCACCTGATCTTGATTTCTATCCCTCTTGTTAATGCAGCCTAGCACTGTGTTGGCATTTTTGGCAGCTGCCGCACACGGCTGGCTCCTATTTAAGGGATTGTCCACTAGGACCCCAAGATTTGTCCGGTCACCCAAGAAGACGGCTGAGATTTGGGAAATGAGAAGAAGATTTTGGCGGAGCTGAGGATCCAAACTCTTGTGTGGGCAGGCTTGGGCACACACTGACTTCTCACCAGACTCTCACCTGTCTCCAAACGAGGAGGTGAGCCCAGCCCGAGGGGCCGGATCTTTCCGTCTCGACTTACCGCTTAGACCACTGATGGCCGGTTTCCGTAAGGCATTAGACAGGGTCCTCCTAATGGAATTCAGGGGTGGTATGTAAGGACTGGGTGGCGCGTAAATCAACTTAATATCTAGAACGACAGGAGAAAGGCTTACAGTGCAAAATATTAAGGAAACCTGAAGATTTTCATCCAGGCAATAGAGAA
>NC_139521.1:76335385-76387864 GCF_947247035.1 Vipera ursinii
TAGGAAGGAAGGAAGAAAGAAAGAAAGAAAGAAAGAAAGAAAGAAAGAAAGAAAGAAAGAAAGAAAGAAAGAAAGAAAGAAAGAAAGAACTGCATTTCTTGGACAGACGCACTTCAGCTTTCCCATCTGCCTCCTTGGCACTCCGAGCCCCCCTGGGAGCCAGAGCCACGCACAGCTTCTTCATCCTCCCTCCGTCCTGGCACAAGGAGGGACACCCGACGGACAAGCCTTGCAAATCACGCACAGATGATCGGCGGGGTTTCTGGCATGGCCATCTAAACTGTGCTTCCCTGCTCAATGGAGCATGCGTTGAAAGGGCAGGAGCCAACCCCACCCACCCTGTAAACAAACCCAGAGGAGGGAAAAGATTCCAGTCTGGAGGACCCCCAAGCTGCCAAAGGGGCTTGATGTCCAGGGGGCCGTCTCTTGGGCCAACCTTTTTTTGAAGGACAACTTGTGTCGTTTCCTCAAGCAGATTTTAAACCATCTTTCTGGACCTGTCTTGAGTTCCTCCTGGGCCGAGGTCCCTCGCCAACAAAGAAGCGCCCCCCCCCATCCAGATGCTGACTCCATCTTTTCCCCGGTGAGATTGCACCCCCGTGACCTTCTCAAGTTCTCCCAGGCTGCTTCCCAACTGGTCAAGAGCACTCCCAAAACAACTGGGCGCCTGTAGCCTTCCCGCCCTTGAAACAGCTGGAGGCTGGCAGGAATTCAGCTGGACATGCTTCCCCCAGGAGAGAGATTTCCACAGTTCGGGAACTCTGAGGCCAACAGTGGAGGACCCTTCCCCACCACCGAAGGAGAAGGGGCCACCGTCTCCTTGCAAGGCTGGAATTCCAGCCCCTTCCCACAACTGGGGGCAAGTTCCTGGAGACGCGGAGCTGCTGAACGGAGCAGTCCAAGAAACCCTCTCCGGCTTTCTCCACTCCCAGGAAAACTCCCCCGACATCTGTACCTGGTTTGGGAGCTCACCTGAACTTCTTCAGATGTTGGCTTCCTTCTCTCCCCTTTCTCTCCCTTAACTCTGTCTGAATGTGTTTACGGTGCCTTTTGGTGACAATCCTTACGATGCAGCCCAACCCCTCCGTCCCCTCCACCCCCGTAAGGCAAAAGAGGTCAAGTGTCCAACCGCTCTAGGGGGGTCTCCAGTAAGCCTTCAACCAAGCTGCCCGATCTCCAGGAGCAGCCCCTCCATTCTGGAGGCCAACGACCCCTCAGGCCCACCCACCCCCCCCGCCCAGAAAGCCAAAAGAGGGGAGGGGGCCACACGTAGCCACACACCCTTCTCAAGCCCCCTCCCACTGTTTCCTTCCTCCTTCCTTTGTCAGGCAAGGGAACCCTCGGGGACCTCCAGAAGTGCTGACCCGTGGCCACTCCCTGGCCAAGAAAGTTGTCCCCAGGTCCAAACCAGAAGATGCCAGCTAGGGCAAGAGAGCAGACCCATGGCATCGGAAGCCCACCCACCCACCTCCTCGCACCCTGGCAAAGCTTCCCCTCTTACCTTGATCCTCTTCTCCTCCGTAGCTGCTCAGCCTCCAATTTTCTTGCCCTCCTTTCTCTCTCTCTCTCTCTCTTCTCTCTCTCCCCCCCCCCCCGCCCCAGCTCTTCCTCCAGCTTGTCTCTCCTCCCACCCTTTATCCCGCCCGCCCGGCCCAGCTCTTGGCTGCCTTTCAAGTCCCAGCCAAGCTGCAGATGTGCGGAGGGGAGGGAGGGCCCTCCTGCCAGCCTCTCCTCCTGGGGGGGGGCTGTGACTGAAAACTCGCCTGGATGGGCCAGAAGCAACTCGTAGCGATGCCCACCCACCCACCCACCCTCCATATACAAGGAGGTTCCCCCCCACCCGAGGACCCCCCCCCCAGATTCCTGTGCAGGAATGTGCAAGATGCAGCCGGCAAGACAGGGGTGGGGTGGGGGGGAGGCCTGGAGAGGCACCCACCAGAGGCTGTGCTGAAGCAATCAGAATGGATCTGGAAGGGACCTTGGAGGTCATCTAGTCCAACCCCCTGCTCAGGCAGGAAACCCTATACCATTTCAGGCAAATGGCTGTCCAGTCTCTTCTTAAAAACCTCCAGTGTTGGAGCATTCACCGCTTCTGGAGGCAGGTGGTTCCACTGGTTAATTGTCCTCACTGTCAGGAAGTTTCTCCTTAGTTCTAGGTTGCTTCTCTCCTTGATGAGTTTCCATCCGTTGCTTCTTGTCCTGCCTTCAGGGGCTTTGGAGAATAGCTTGACTGCCTCTTCTTTGGGGCAGCCCCTGAGATATTGGAAGACTGCTATCCTGTCCCCCCTCGTCCTTCTCTTCATTAAACTAGACATGCCCAATTCCAGCAAATGTTCCTTATATGTTTTATTCTCCAGTCCCCAAATCCATCTTTGTTGCTCTTCTCTGCACTCAACATCTTTTTTACATCGTGGTGACCAAAACAGGATGCAGTGTTCCAGGTGTGGCCTTACTAAGGCTTTACAAAGTGGCACTAATACTTCACGTGATTTGGATTCCAGGCTCCTGTTTATACCACCAAGCGAAGCAATGGATCAGGATATGAGTTCAGCTCACTTTTTAAGCATATCTTATTTGTGAGGAGGGTTAAGGTAAGGATCACAAAGGAAAAAAGGATCCATTGCGAAGGAGCCCCCTCAGGTGCATGATTCAATACCTATCTGCTCTATTTTTTTTTTAAAAAAATCAGGTAGTCAGTAAAATCTTTCTGTCTATATTCCAGAAATATCGGGGACCCCTATTCTAGTCCAAGGGCCGTGGTGGCTCAGTGGGTTAGGACGCTGAGCTTGTCGATCAGAAGGTCAGCAGTTTGGCGGGTCGAATCCCGAGTGCCGCGTAACAGAGTGAGCGCCTGTTACTCGTCCCAGCTTCTGCCCACCTAGCAGTTCGAAAGCACGTAAAAATGCAAGTAGAAAAATAGGGACTACTACGGTGGGAAGGGAACAGCGTTCCATGCGCCTTTGGCGTCTAGTCATGCCGGCCACATGACCATGGAGACGTCCTCGGACAAGCACTGGCTCTTCGGCTTTGAAACGGAGATGAGCACCGGCCCCTAGAGTCGGAAACGACTAGCACGCGTGTGCGGGGGAACCTTTGGCTTTACCTTTTATACAAAGATACCTGGCTGGTTTACTCCTTTGGAAGCTGTAACTTATTCAACGTTACACAATCCAGACAGAAATTATAGATCTAAAGATCTCATAGATCTGAGAGGCAATCTTAAATCCAGGGAGGAGTTACATTCTGGGGGTATAGAGTTGGATTGGTGGTCGTATTCTCAAATGAGCTCAAGGTTTAATAGGGATAAGCAGGAATTTGGAATCAATATAATCCCACAAGAATTAGACAAGATTTTATGGGGAAGTGATGCTACATTTTTATCTAAGACCTATAATCTACTTTTGTTCCATGGGATGGAAGGGGGAACAATAAATGATGTAATGATTGCCTGGGGGAGAAATATTGGTCGCACTATAGAATTAGAGGAGTGGGAACAAATTTGGAAGAAAAATATAAAATTAATGTTAGCAACGGCATTTAAAGAAAATATGTACAAAATGTTGTATAGATGGTACTTAGCTCCCGCACGAATTTAAAAACGTTTCCCAATGCAAATGACAAATGTTGGAAATGTGATTCTGCCAGCGGCACTTTCTACCATCAATGGTGGACTTGTCCAAAGGTTAGGCGTTACTGGACCAATATAAAAAATTGGTTATTTCAAATAACAGGATATGATCTTCAATTGGACCCAGCTATTTTCCACTTGGGGATGAAGCCACAAGAAGTACCCAAAAATGTTTGGTATCTATTAATACATATTACAACAGCGGCGCGTATGACTTTTGCGCACTATTGGAAGACGAAGGAAATCCCAACGGACTATCAAGTAATAGAGAAAGTGTTACTATGCGCAGAGTCAGATCGAATGACATATATTCTCAAAGGGAAAAGTGAATCACTTTTCAATAAAAGTTGGGACTCCTGGTATTCAGGGTTACAAAATAGAATATTTAACTTCAACGGGGGAAATACCAGATGACGGTGTATTATTATTTGAGGTATAGAATCT
This sequence comes from Vipera ursinii, assembly GCF_947247035.1. Taxonomy (NCBI): domain Eukaryota; kingdom Metazoa; phylum Chordata; class Lepidosauria; order Squamata; family Viperidae; genus Vipera; species Vipera ursinii. The sequence goes on from NC_139521.1 coordinate 76,339,458, forward strand.
GGAGATATATACAATTATAGATTTCTAATATTTAGTCATTAAAGGTTACTTAGCCTGGGATGTACGAGGAAAACAAAATTAAGGGTAGCATTACACTTCCCGGTCTTGTCTGATGTTGTTGTATTTATTTATTTATTTATTTGGTGTTTAGGGTGTTTGGGTGTTTTTCTATTTGATGCACTTTTCACTACTTTGTAATAATGTTCTTGTTGTTTTTATTTAAAACTTGTTTAATAAAGTATATTTTTTTTTTAAAAAAAGAGAATCTCCATAACCGTCGGGACAGACCATTTCACCCCCTACCCCTGGGACACCCCACCCCTCTGGGTCTTCAGTCTTCCAGGTCCGCGGTGAGAGCTGGCCTTCCTATTTGTGCCACTGTCCGGCAAGCCCCAAATGCCATCGACCTGGGCATCGGCTCCCTCTCCCGTACGGTCAGTCCGGGGTTTCATTTATTTTGGCTTCTGCCCCAGGACTCATTTCGTGAAAGCCGAGCACAAGCTGGATCCACACCCTGCCCTGCCCGGGAAGGGGCCGTCCGGCTTCCTGCCTCACAATAGCGTGGATGTTTTTACCAGAGCTAGAATAAATAACTTGAAGTGGACCCGGGCATTGTTAGTGTCGCCGCCGAGTGAGAGGTGTGGTCTACTTCGGCCTTCCCAGACTTCCTGTGGCTCACGAGGGTCCCCGCCAGCTTTGCCCAACCCCGATGGAAGGGGTGTTTCTCCCCACCACCACCACTCTTCTTTCTTAATTCTAGAAGCAACTTGGAACTCAGGAGAGACTTCCTGACAGTGAGGACAATGAATCAGGGAGACAGGAGTTGTGGGTGCTCCATCAAGGGAGGCTTTCGAGAAGAGACTGCACAGCCATTTGTCTGGGAGGGCATAGGGTTGGACTAGAAGACCTCCCAGGTCCCTTCCAACTCTGCTATTCTGTATCAAGACTAAGGGAGGCAGGTTGGCAGTTCCCCCAATATCTGAGGTGCTGCCCCAAAGAAGAGGAGGGGGTCCACCTATTCTCCAAAGCGCCTGAAGAAAGCAAGGCAAGAAGCAACGGGTGAAAACTCGTCAAGGAGAGAAGCAACCTAGAACTAAGGAGAAACGTCCTGACACAGTGAGGACGATTAACCGGTGGAACATCTTGCCACCAGAAGTCGTGGGCGCTCCATCCCTGGGAGTTTTTAAGAAGAGACTGGACAGCCACTTGTCTGGAATGGAATAGGGTCTCCTGCCTGAGCAGGGGGTTGGACTAGAGGACCTCCAAGGTCCCCTCCGTTTCTGATTCCGTTATTCTGAATCTACCTATCCCGCTCTCTATTTGGGGGGCTTCATTCTTTGCCGTCTGTTCATTAGTCGCCCCTAAAAATCTAAAAACGTATCTATTCGAACAAGCCGGCCTGGTCTGATGGGTTCGGGGTTTTAACATCATTTTTAAGTAATTTACTGCATCGGGCACAATCATTTAATTTTAAATCTTATATTCTGTATTCTTATTTTTATTGCCCTGTACACCGCCCTGAGTCCTTCGGGAGAAGGGCGGTATATAAATCAAATAAATAAATAAATAAATAAATAAATAAATAAATAAATAAATAAATAAATAAATAAATAAATAAATAAATAAAAAGTTTTTTCAGAAAGAATTCAAGGGCCCTCCTGAATCAGGTCCTGACAGTGGACCCCCAGATACCCCCCCAAAGGAAATTTGCAAACTGCATTCTCACATGCAGTGTCTCCCCAGGAGGAGGATGTTGGAAGGCTGCTGCATTTGCACCTGGAACTCATCCGGCTTTCCTCCCCCCCAAGGTTGGCTAGGAGCCTCTGGCCAGAGTTTCCCCTTCCTCTCTGCAGACCCAACGGTGGGTTGGCCCGGGACTTGGCAAGGCTGGGGGGTGGGTGGGGTGGGATCCAGCCTGATCCAGCCCATGGAATTTGGGGAGGGGGCGGGGGGGGGGAGAGAGTGATCTAGGGAGTTGAAGAAAACGCAGGCAGTGGCTTCCTGAGAGAGGCCGGTCTCTTCCATGCCAGACTGGGACTGGAAAGAGGGAGGGAGGGAAAGGGGAAGGAAGGAAGGAAGGAAGGAAGGAAGGAAGGAAGGAAGGAAGGAAGGAAGGAAGGAAGGAAGGAAGGAAGGAATTGGGAGGGAGAGAGGAAGGAATAGCAAGGAGAGAAAGGGGGAGAAAGGAATGGAAAGGGAGGAAGGGAGGGAAGGTAGGAGGAAAATGAGAAGAGAGGTCCCTTCCCTTCCCTTCCCATTCCCCCCTCCCCTCCCCTCCCCTTTCCTTCCCTTCCCTCCCCCTTCCTCCTTTCCTTCCCCTTCCCACTTCCCTTTTCCCCCTCCCCTTTCCTTTCCTTTCCTTTCCTTTCCTTTCCTTTCCTTTCCTTTCCTTTCCTTTCCTTTCCATTTCCTTCCCTTCCCCTTCCTCCTTTTCTTCCCCTTCCCCTTCCTTTCCTTTCCTTTCCTTTCCTTTCCTTTCCTTTCCTTTCCTTTCCTTTCCTTTCCTTCCCCTTCCTTTCCTTTCCTTTCCTTTCCCCTAAGTTCTGTCCCAAACAACAATTCTGCAAAGTGAAAACCAGGTGAAATTGCTTATGTTCCTTCCGTAGAGCAGGACTCAACCTCCCTGTTCTTCCACCCTCCCTCCTTCGCCCTCCTCTTTTTAAAAAGGGGGGAGGGGGAGAGACAAGGCCATTTCCCCCACAACACACACACACACACACACACACACACACGCACACAGCCTAACAAGGTACAGGTGCTCTCAATCCACCAGGAGCCTTTGCAGCCTGGAAAATCTCAGCCCGGATCTTCCATTAGCCTGACAGCCCTGCATTGGGGGGGGGGAGAAGAGATCAGATTTCCACCCATTTGGGCTGCCAGAGGCACATTTGGGGAAGGGGCCAGGTGCTCTGCCTTCGGCTGCACAAAACTTTGCTTCTTTCTTCCAAATAGACCGGAGAAAAGTCGGGGGGGGGGAGGAGGAGGGGGAGAGTGTTAGAAATTTAGTTCAGGGGTGTCCAGCCTTGGCAACTTTACGACCTGTGGACCTCAGCTCCCAGAATTCCCCAGCCAGCTTTGTCTGGTTTTTTCCCCCCCCGCACTTACGACCAGGGGGTCTTCCAACTTGGCCTTTTCATGACTTGTGGACTTCAACTCCCAGAATTCCTCAGCCAGCGTGTCAAGTTTGAAGACCCCTGCCTATGATTGTTGTAGCGCCTCCAGGGTCACGCGATTAAAATTCAGAGGCTTGGCAACTGACATGTACTTATGACAGGATCGCAGTGTCGTGTGTGTGTGTGTGTGTGTGTGTGTGTGTGTGTGTGTGTGTGTGTGTGAGAGAGAGAGAGAGAGAGAGAGAGAGAGAGAGAGAGAGAGAGAGAGATATGATCCCCTTTTGCGACCTTCGGACAAGCCAAGTCCGTGGGGCAAGCTGGAATTCGCTCAACGACCGCACTGCTAACCGGACAAGGGCAGCAATTCGCTTAACGGCGGTGGTGAGAAAGTTCATCGCAGGGGGCAAACCTCAGCAACCATCTCGATTAGCGACAGGAATGTTGCTAAGTCAAGGACTTCCTGTAATTGTGAAATTTGTGCCTGGAGGGGCTGGGGGCTGCAGACCTGATTTATAAGGGTGCCCCACTCCCTGAGCTGCAGGGTCCCCCCCACCCGCATGTCCCAGAAAAGAGGGAGGAGGCTGTGCGCAGAACAGCCAGACAGTTCGCAGGAACAGCTCTGTGTGTGTGTGTGTGTGTGTGTGTGTGTGTGTGTGTGTTTCTTGCTCCGCTGAGTAAAGGACAAGAAGCAAGGGGTGGAAACTAATCGATCCCAGCTAGAATGCAAGAGAATTTCAATCGATCCATCAGAATAGAGGTGGAAGGGACCTTGGAGGTCATCTAGTCCAACCCCCTGCTCAGGCAGGAAACCCTATACCATTTCAGACAAATGGCTGTCCAGTCTCTTCTTAAAAACCTCCAGTCTTGGAGCATTCACCGCTTCTGGAGGCAGGTGGTTCCACTGGTTCATTGTCCTCACTGTGTCAGGACGTTTCTCCTTAGTTCTAGGTTGCTTCTCTCCTTGACGAGTTTCCACCCGTTGCTTCTTCTCCTGCCTTCGGGCGCTTTGGAGAACAGCTTGACTGCCTCTTCTTTGGGGCAGCCCCTGAGATATTGGAAGACTGCTGTCATGTCCCCCCCTTGTCCTTCTTTTCTCTAAACTGGCCGTTCCTAACTCCTGCAGCCCTTCTTCATATGTTTTTGTCTTTAATCATCTTAGCTGCTCCTAGTTGCTTTTCTCTCAACAGCGAGAACAATTAATTCCTGACAGTGAGAACAATTAATCAGTCACTGAATGAACTGTTGTAAACCGAGGACGACTCTACCTCTTAAGTGCATCCTGTGGTTGTTAAGCAAAGCAAAGCTTCCCCCGTTAACTTTGTCGGAAGCTGGCTAGGAAGATCCCAAATGGCGATCAGGGGCCCTGGGATGCCGTGGCTATTGTAAAGGCATGCCAGTTGCCAAGCAACCAAATTTTCGACCACCGTAGGGATGCCGCGATGGTTGTCGGCGCGAGGACCAGTCGTAAGTCTGTTTTTCAGGGTCATCGTAACTCAGAATGATGGCTAAGCAAATGGTGCCTCCAAGATCACTTCCAACTCTGTGGTTCTGTGTTCGAGTTCTGCTGCTTCTTGGGTTGAGCACCTGCGCTCCTGGAAAAGGGGATTTTCCTTCTGACTTCTAATGCATGTTTAAAGAAGAGATTGGACAACCCTTGGCCTGAAATGATGCAGGGGCTCCTGCCTGAGTAGGAGGTTGGACTAGAAGATCTCCAAGGTCCCTTCCAGCTCTGTTATTCTATTCTGTTATTCGTCAGGGACCCTGCTGGGTTTGTTCATGTCCAAGCAGACACGCTGCATCCTGGCCCCCAGCCCTTAAAAGACCCCCAGGGCTCTTTCTTTGGCAACACAGCTCAACCTAAATTTGGGGTGAACCATAAACTCAGAGGACATTTCATCTTCTGAGTCAGAATCACAGCTGGGAGATTAACTAAATATTTATTCGTTTGCTTTTTCAATCATTTGTTCATTTTGTTCAGTTGCAATTCTGGCATATAGATATTTAGTTTCGATTCTGGCAGAGTTATTTAGTTGCAATTCTGGCACATAAATATTTAGTTGCAATTCTGGCATATAGATATTTAGTTGCAATTCTGGCATATATTTATTTAGTTTCGATTCTGGCATATAGATATTTAGTTGCAATTCTGGCATATAGTTATTTAGTTGCAATTCTGGCATATAGTTATTTGGTTGCAATTCTGGCATATAGATATTTAGTTGCAATTCTGGCATATATATATTTAGTTGCAATTCTGGCACATAAATATTTAGTTGCAATTCTGGCATATATATATTTAGTTGCAATTCTGGCATATAGATATTTAGTTGCAATTCTGGCATATAGTTATTTGGTTGCAATTCTGGCATATATATATTTAGTTGCAATTCTGGCATATAGATATTTAGTTGCGATTCTGGCATATAGATATTTAGTTGCAATTCTGGCATATATATATTTAGTTGCAATTCTGGCATATAGATATTTAGTTGCAATTCTGGCACATAAATATTTAGTTGCAATTCTGGCATATATATATTTAGTTTCAATTCTGGAATATAGTTATTTAGTTGCGATTCTGGCATATATATTTTAAGGGAGTTAGGAAATCACATTGTGGTATGATAATTTCACTTAAACCGGAAACAAAGAGAGTATGACAGGATATGTAAAACTACAGTATAAATTCCTCATTTCAAGTCTGAAACTCCTCCAAACAAGCATTGAAGCTATATGTGTCCTTGTCCCCCTTATCTTTAGGGCTGACCAGCCCAAGGGCAGCTGGAATATAGGAAGCCATAAGAAGACCAGATCAGTACATTTCTGTCCATAAAGACAAACAGGGCCACCATTTTTATCAATGAAAAGAAAGACTAGGGGTGACACAATAGCAATGTTCCAGTATTTGAGGGGCTGCCCCAAAGAAGAGGGAGTCAAGCTCTCCTCCGAAGCCCCTGAAGGCAGGACAAGAAGCAACAGATGGAAAGTAATCAAGGAGAGAAGCAACCTGGAATTAAGGAGAATATTCCTAACAGTGAGGACAATTAAATCAGTGGAAGAGTTTTGCCTCCAGAAGTTGTAGATCAGGGGGCTTCAAACTGGGCTCTTTGATGACTTGTGGACTTCAACTCCCAGAATTCCTCAGCCAGGCACTGAGGAATTCTGGGAGTTGAAGTCCCCAAGTCCTCAAAGGACCAAGTTTGAAGACCCCTGTGGTAGATGCTCCGATACAGAAGGTTGTTAAGAAGAGGTTGGACAGCCGTTTGTCTGACATGGAATAAGGTCTCCTGATTCATCCAGGGGTTGGACTAGAAGACCTCCAAAGGTCCCTTCCAACTCTGCCATTCTGTTATTTATTTATTCATCTGCAGGGCGGTTGGCTTTTTTTTATTGTCTCCCCCCCCCAAAACTGCCAACTTTCAAACTGCAATCTGCTTTTCCTCTCTCCAAAGGCTCTGCATTTCCTGCTGCCTCAGAGGGGGGGCCTGATGTCCTGTTTTTATAGCTGACTGTTCCCGTAGTTTGAATTCAGAACGGAGATTTTCCTGCAGCTTGGAAAGATCCAGCACTCTGGAATGACTGAATCCTGGATCAAATGTGCTTTTTCTGGCCTTTCCTATTCTGGGGTACTCAACACGCTTAGTGGGGAGGTGGTCCCAGTGTTAGTAAACACACACACACACACACACACACACACACACACACACACACACCCTGAAAGGCTGGCACAGACTGTTGTTGGCCCTTCCAATCAGGTAATATTGCAGGGAGCATCAGAATAAAAACAGATGTTGAAGGAAAAGTCTTCATGGTGGTTCAGTCCAAGCCGGGAACAAACAACACGGTGACTGCTTTAGAAAGAAAATTGCAGTTTATTGAAGAGGAGAGCCAGACAGGAAGATGGCTCTGAAAGAAAAGAAAGAAAAAGAAAAGAGAGAGAGAGACAGAGAGAGAGACAGAGAGAGAGAAATCACTATTTCTTTTTTTAAAAAGCTTTTTATTAGTATTTCCTTACGTACATATGTTAATTTTTCAACCAGCTTGGAGTCTGGGTTCAAAAAAACGCTAATACATAGTCATATCCTAATCTTTGGTTCTTTCCTCTAGCCATTTGTAGAATGACTCCCAGCTTTGGTAGTATTCTGTTTCTTCTTTATCTTTCAATCTCATAGTAATAATAAGTTGGAAGGGACCTTGGAGGTCATCTAGTCCAAACCCCTGCTCAGGCAGGAAACCCTGTACCATTTCAGACAAATGGCTGTCCAGTCTCTTCTTAAAAACCTCCAGTGTTGGAGCATTTACTGCTTCTGGTGGCAGGTTGTTCCACTGGTTAATTGTTCTGACTGTCAGGAAGTTTCTCCTTAATTCCAGGTTGCTTCTCTCCTTGACGAGTTTCCATCCGTTGCTTCTTGTCCTGCCTTCGGGCGTTTTGAAGAATAGCTTGACTCCCTCTTCTTTGGGGCAGCCCCTGAGATACTGGAAGGCTGCTATCCTGTCCCCCCTCACCCTACATTAAACTACACATCCCCAATTCCTGCAACCGTTCCCTATATGTTTTAGCCTGCAGTCCCCCAATCATCTTTGTTGCTCTTCTGTGTACCCTTACCAGAGTCTCGACATCTTTTTTTTAGTTAATTTTATTAGTTTTTATTTTTTTAGTTAATCTATCCGTCTCAGCGCATTCCAAGAAAGAAAGAAAAAAAAGAGAGAGAGACAGACAGAGACAGAGAGATTCACTATTTCTTATTTTCCCTTTAAGTATCTTTATTTAGCCAAATTGGTTCCCCAGCAAAGCCATGAGCAAAGTCCATTTTTTTTAATATAGTTTCTCTACCTATCTCTTTTTCATACCTGCATGAACGGGTAGCTGATTCCCGTCCCAGGCCTCAAGGAAGCTTTTAGACCACATCTGGAATCCTGCATCCAGTTTTGGCCACCATGTTGCAAAAAAAAAAAAAAAAAGATTTTGAGGCTTTGGGAAAAGTGCAGAGAAGAGCAGCTAGAATGATCAAAGGCCTGGAGACTAAAACACAGGAAGGACGGTTGCAGGAATTGGGTCAGTTTAAGGAAAAGAAGGACGAGGCGTGACACGATAGCAGGGTTTCACTGCCTGAGGGGCTGCCCCAAACAAGAGGAGGGGGTCAAGCTCTTCTCCGAAGCGCCGGAAGGCAGGACCAGAAGCAACGGATGGAAACTCATCCAGGAGAGAAGCAACCTGGAACTCGGGAGAAACTTCCTGAGGGTGAGGACAATTAATACTTAACTGCAACTTGCCTCCAGAAATGGTGGGCGCTCCATCACTGGAGGGTTTGAAGAAGAAGAGACTTGGCAGCCCCTTGTCCAGAACGGACTCTAGGGTCTTCCGCTTGAGCAGGGGTTGGGGGGGGTTGGACTAGATGACCTCTGAGGTCCCTTCCAGCTCTATTCTGATTAGGAGAAGGGCAGCTGTGGTCCAGCTGACCTCCTAGATCCCTCTCCTGTGTCTTTGGGCCTCTCTCTCCCTCCCCCCCCAGCAGATAAATATTGTCTCTGGCAGCTGGAGGCCTCTGGAGCCTCTTAGAAGAGCCCCCCCCCCAACATGGTACCTGGGGAGGGGGGAGGGGGGGGTCTGGCAAGAGCTGCAGGGGTCCGAGGCTCCCTCCCTCTTCCCCCAGGCGCCACCCGGGCAGGGCTCCCCTCCGTCCCGCCACCCAAGGGCGGCCCGAAGAGGCTCTCGGCCATCGCAGGGATGGATGACTCGCATTCCAGAGCCAGGCGCTGCGCCTTCTCGGGCAGGAATGGGAGGGCGGCCGCGAGCGGGGCCGGGCCGGGTGGGCGGGGTGGGCAGCTGGCCTGGGCCTCGACTGAGGGCTGTTTGCTTGGGCAGGGCTTGGCGGCTTTTCCTTTCCTCCCTCCCTCCCTCCCTCCCTCCCTCTGTTTCTCTCTTCCTTCCATATCCTAGCTGTCTCTTTTTCTTTTTCTTTCTTTCTTTCTTTCTTTCTTTCTTTCTTTCTTTCTTTCTTTCTTTCTTTCTTTCTCTTTCTTTCTTTTTCTTTCTTTCTTTCTTTCTTTCTTTCTTTCTTTTTCTTTCTTTCTTCTGTATCCTTCCTCCCTCCCTCCATTTCTCTCTTCCTTCCGTATCCTAGCTGTCTCTTTTTCTTTCTTTCTTTCTTTCTTTCTTTCTTTCTTTCTTTCTTTCTTCTTTCTTTCTTTCTTTCTTTCTTTCTTTCTTTCTTTCTCTTTCTTTCTTTTTCTTTCTTTCTCTTTCTTTCTTTCTTTCTTTCTTTCTTTCTTTTTCTTTCTTTCTTCTGTATCCTTCCTCCCTCCCTCCCTCCCTCCCTCCATTTCTCTCTTCCTTCCATATCCTAGCTGTCTCTTTTTCTCTTTCTTTCTTTCTTTCTTTCTTTCTTTCTTTCTTTCTTTCTTTCTTTCTTTCTTTCTTCTGTATCCTTCCTTCCTTCCCTCTCCCTCTGTCCCTCCCTCCCTCTTTCTTCCCTATCCTTCCTTCTTCCCTCCCTTCCTCTCTTCCTCTCCTTCCTCCCTCCCTCCTTCTTTCCCTCTATTTCTCTCTTCCTTCCGTATCCTTCCTTCCTTCCTTCCTTTTTTCTTTCTTTCTTTTTCTTTCATTCTTCCTGCTTTCTGCTTCCTTCCCTCTCCCTCTGTCCCTCCCTCCCTCCCTCTTTCTAAGATACTAAATAAAAAAGGGGAAGCATTCCGGGCTGCCTGTTTCTCACACACACTCTCTGTTTCACACACACACACGCACATACACAAACACACCCACAAACACAGTCAGTGCCTGCTCACGAGCAAGACCCGTTGGCAGCCACGAGGCCCGGATCCCAGGACATCCCAAAAGATGCACCCATCAGGGAAAATCAAAGCCAAGAATCGAAAGTGATCTTCGCATCACCCCGCTTGTTGGCGACTTTCAGCTGCTCACGTTTCCTTGAAGCGGAAACTGCTTCTGCCTGCTGGGCACCCAGCCTTCCTGGGTGCTGATCTCAGCAAGATCCCCAGGCGAGAAGAGCCAAGTCAGCCTCCTGCTCTGCGCTGGGAAGACGCCAGGCAGGAAAGGGCCTGCGGGGGAGGACACGGAGAGGTTCCTCCAGCCAGCAGGACCCCTACAGACCAGTTGGTTGCTGTCCCTGAGCTCCTCTGGGGGCCTGCTGGAGGCCCCCCCTTTCTCTTGGCTTGCTTTCCTTCATTCCTGGCAGTGCCTCCTTCTCCTAGAGCAGGGGTCTCCAAATGTGGCAACTTGTGGACTTCCACTCCCAGAATTTCTCAGCCAGACATGGATAGGGGTCTCCAAACTTGTCACTTTAAGACTTGGGGACTTCCACTCCCAGAATTCCTCAGCCAGACATGGACAAGGGTGTCCAAACTTGTCACTTTAAGACTTGTGGACTTCCACTCCCAGAATTCCTCAGCCAGGGGTCTCCAAACTTGCCACTTTAAGAAGTTGTGGGCTTCAGCTCCCAGAATTATAGAGCCTTGGTGGAGCAGTGGGCTAATGCCTCCTTAAGTAACACCAGCTGCCTGCCATTAGTGCAGGTTCGCGTCCCACCAGGCTCAAGGTTGACTCAGCCTTCCATCCTTCCCAGGTAGGTAAAATGAGGACCCAGATTGTTGGGGGCAATTAAGCTGACTTTGTAATAATGCCGCTTGGGGTGTGTGTGAAAGCCCTAATAAGCAGGCCTATACATAGAATGAAGGCTACTGCTAAGCTTGTAAGCCGCCCTGAGTCTTCGGAGAAGGGCGGGATATAAATGGAATTAAAATAAAATAAATAAATAAATTCCTCAGCCAGACATGGACAGGGCTGTCCAAACGTGGCCACTGTAAGACTTGTGGACTTCACCTCCATGTTGTTCTGAACCAGCCCTCTTCTCGCACCCCTAATCAAAGGAAGAGTCTGGAAAGCGTCCAAGATCAAAAGGCTTCTGCCAAGTTTTAATTACACTGTTACAAAAATACAAGAGCTTGACTTCTCAAACGAAAAAGTTGCTTTCAGCAACTAGCCCCTCCCCAAACACTTCTTTTATAGAGAGCTCAGGGCGTGGTCTCCCTGTGCCTCCTCCCGAGGAGTCCCATAGCCTTTCTTTGTTTGTCCCTGCTCGTCTGCCTCCTGCGTCGGGCGTCCTTGAACAGGGCCAGCTGTGGGTCATCATCCTCCGCACTCTCGGGCTCACACAGCTGAGAAGAGGTTCCCGGCTGAGGACTCTGCAAAGTCTCCAAATCATCATCAGCCGGTTCGTTTCCCTCCTCCCCCACATCTGAGTCCTCCGATACATCGGACCCGGCTGTCGGACCCACAGGCTGGCCCTGAGTCACAACACATGTGGTGGCTGTGGAATTCTGGGAGCTGAAGTCCACAAGTCTTAAAGTGGCCACGTTTGGACATCCCTGTCCTGGGACCTAGTAGAGCTTGGTGCCGGGTCTGCGGTTGCCAGCTCCACCACCAGCTTCCTTTACTTGCAAGTTCTTGTTTCTGCACGTTTGACCTCAGGTGCTTTGCTCTGGGTTTCTCCTCATTCCCAGCAGAAATGCTACGCCCTCTGCAAAAACACTGGCCCGGGACCCCTCCTTTCCTTTCCTTCCAAGATGTGAGCCTACAAGGCTGAGGAAGAAATGGGGGAAGTCCTTTCAAGTCAAGCTGGAATCCTTGTTCCTCCAAAGATACCTTGAAGTCAGTTCCGGGCCATCACCCAGAATTTTTTATTCCCCATTATTTCCTTCCAGGAATGTCTACGTAATAACAATAACAATAAGTTGGAAGGGGCCTTGGAGGTCATCTAGTCCAACCCCCTGCTCAGGCAGGAAACCCTATACCATTGCAGACAAGTGGCTGTCCAGTCTCTTCTTGAAAACCTCCCGTGTTGGAGCCTTCAGAGCTTCTGGAGGCAGGTTGTTCCACTGGTTGATTGTTCTCACTGTCAGGAAGTTTGTTCTCTCCTTGACATCTACATCCAGGGTGGCCTATAGCTCCAGGATGTCCTGGTGGATTCCCCTCCAAGCCTCAAATTCCTAACCCTGGTTTGTTTATTTATTATTTATTTATTTATTTATTTATTTATTTATTTATTTATTTAATTTGTATACCGCCCTTCTCCCGAAGGACTCAGGGCGGTGAACAGGGCAATACATAATAAAAACAAGATACAAAAATTAAAAATTATTAAAAAGTAATTAAACAGCGATGCCCGTAATAAATTAGTACAGATTAAAAGTTAAGACCAATTTATAAAACCCAACCCCATCCCATCAGGTCAGGCCGGCTTGTTCAAAAAGGTGGGTTTTAAGATCGCGCCGGAAGGAGCGGAGATCAGGCGCCATCCGGAGCTCGACCGGAAGATGGTTCCATAAATCCGGTTGAAAGTGGTCCACGCTCTCCCAAAGATGCTTTTTTCCCAGGAGGCAACTGAACTTCCTTGTTTTTCCTTTGAAGACGTTTCGCTTCTCATCCCAGAAGCTTCTTCCGCTCTGACTGGAAGGTGGGGGACAGGAGGACTTATACTCCTTGCAGACAGCTGGTCGTTTGCCTCCTTTGAGAGAATCCTTGAGGCCACCTGGAGGTTGACCTGTGTCCTCAGGGTGTGGAGCCTTCTTGGAACTGTTGAAAGGACTCTGTGGTAGACTGGAGGTAGACAGTGTTGAAGCAGGCCATGGAAAAATACAAAGAATACATATGGCATGTCATAACTGTGAGGTCGGACATAGAAGCGAGAATACCCGTGTATTAGGTAGAAGAACAACAAGGAAACGGGAAACGTCAAGCCACAAGGTAAACCGAGGTGGGGGTCACACTCAGTCAGGCAGCATAAACTTTTGTTATAGCTAACCACATAGGTCTCGCTTCTAGGTAACCACAAGCATAGCACAGGAAACATAGACGCTCTCGCAAGACACCTGCAGCCTTCCTGGAAACAAGGATGCACCATATTTTGGCTAAAAGGGCATAAAGCAAAGGGGGGGGCTTAAAGTTCATGTAACCAATCAGAGTTTATAAAATGTATCTATGTGTTTGGCTGTTTGTGAAGACCAGGGCTTTTTTTTTTCTCACAGAACGCTCAGAACGGAGTTCCGGCACCTTTTTTGGGATGGAACCTTGTAGGGTAGGCAAGGCGGGTTGTATGACATGTGTGAGTTCAGGCACCTTTTTCTTTTACAAAAAAAGCACTGGATATTGGAAAAGAATTAGAATAGAATAGAATAGAATAGAATAGAATAGAATAGAATAGAATAGAATAGAATAGAATAGAATAGAATAGAATAGAATAGAATAGAATAATGATAAGAATAGAATAGAATAATGATAAGAATAGACTAGACTAGACTAGACTAGACTAGACTAGACTAGAATAGAATAGAATAGAATAGAATAGAATAATGATAAGAATAGAATAGAATAATGATAAGAATAGACTAGACTAGACTAGACTAGACTAGAATAGAATAGAATAGAATAGAATAGATTAATGATAAGAATAGAATAGAATAATGATAAGAATAGAATAGAATAATGATAAGAATAGACTAGACTAGACTAGACTAGACTAGAATAGAATAGAATAGAATAGAATAATAGAATAGAATAGAATAGAATAATAGAATAGAATAGAATAGAATAGAATAGAATAATGATAAGAATAGAATAGAATAGAATAGAATAGAATAGAATAATAGAATAGAATAGAATAGAATAGAATAATAGAATAGAATAGAATAGAATAGAATAGAATAATGATAAGAATAGAATAGAATAGAATAGAATAGAATAGAATAGAATAGAATAGAATAGAATAGAATAGAATAGAATAGAATAGAATAGAATAGAATAGAATAGAATAGAATAGATATTGGCAGGGCTTTTTTTCTCATAGAACACTCAGAACGGAGTTCCGGCACCTTTTTTGGGATGGAACTTTGTGGGGTAGGCAAGGCGGGTTGTATGACATGTGTGAGTTCCGGCACCTTTTTCTTTTACAAAAAAAAGCACTGGGGAAGACTATATACATGTATGCTTTTCCTTGAAAGAGGGTTCAGATTGTTCAGTACAAACTGGGTCCGAACCTGCGCAATAAATCTTTTCTACTCGTCCTGGAGGGCTGACTCAGTCTGCCTTCATTTCCTACAACAGTGTCGCATCCCTCCCCCCTCTGTTTCATTTCATTTCATTTATTATATTTGTATACCGCCCTTCTCCCGAAGGACTCAGGGCGGTGAACAGGGCACATAAAAAAATACAGAATACAAAAATTTAAAAAAGAATTAAATAAGAGCCCGAGCTAAAAACAGTAGAATAATATTAAAAATCCACAATAAAAACCCCAGCGCAATCCCCATCAGGCCAGGCCGGCTTGCTCAAATAGGTAGGTCTTCAGACCGCGTCGGAAGGAGCGAAGGTCCGGTGCCATCCGGAGCTCAACCGGCAGCTGATTCCATAAAGCCGGGGCGCCCACAGAGAAGGCCCTCCCCCTGGGGAGGGAGGGGTGTTCAGTTTTGACATAGATGGCCTCTTTGACCCCACTTTCCTGTCGGGGGTGGGGGGGGGACAAACCCCCTTCTAAAGAACAAAGAACTTCCCTGCTGAAGGAGAAAGTTTAGAAATGTGGACTTGGACAGCCGGAACAAAAGTCAGGAGAGGCGTCTGAAAGGGGTGAAGTGAGTTGTGAAGAAAGAGGGGGGGGGGGAAAGCTTCCATGCATTCGAAGGATGATAAGGGGTGGGGGGAGTTTGCCCCATAAAATTGAAGGGGTTGGAGAGCCAGTGAGGAGGAGGGTTCAAACAGAAGAGGACAAAGAAGAGGAGGGGGTCAACGTATCCTCCAAAGCATCAGAAGGCAGGACAAGAAAAAAATATGGGTGGAAACTGGTGAATTGTCCTCAGTTTGGTCAAAGAGAGAAGCAACCTGGCATTAAGGAGAAACTTCCTAACCGCGAGGAGAATCAGCCAGTGGAACGGCTTGCCACCAGGAGTTGTGGGTTGCTCCATCATTGGAGGCTTTTAAGAAGAGACTGGACAGCCCCTTGTCTGAGATGGTAGTGGGTCTCTTGCTTGAGCAGGGGGTTGGACTAGATGTCCTCCAAGGTCCCTTCCAACTCTTATTTCATTGAAACAGGGAGCATGGGATGAGAGCCCACGCTGGAAAAACTCCCCTTGGCGCCTTCCCTGACAAGCTAGCAGGAGGCACCCTTCTGCTCGTCCGGATTTGGAGGGAGGCCCTGAAAAATCCCAAACCGGTTTAATGAAAAGAAAAAAAAAAAACTAGAGGTGACAGGGCAGCAATCTCCCAATATTTGAGGGGCTGCCTCAAAGAAGAAGGGGTGGAGGGGGCGAGTTTCCCACCTATTTTCCAAAGCACCTGAAGGCAGGACAAGAAGCGACGGATGGAAACCGACCAAAGAGAAAAGCAACCTGGAATCAACTTCCTAATGGGGGGGGGAGACAATTTAACCAGTGGAACAGCTTGCCACCAGAAGTTGTGGGCGCTCCATCCCCGGAGGCTTTGAAGAAGAGCCGTTGGCGCGAAATGGTATATGGGGGTCTCCAGGGGGGCTGGATTGGAAGTCCTCCAAGGTCTCTCCTTGGGTGGTGGGCCTCCGTGCCACCAGGACACCCTGGGAAACAGGATGCCGGATTGCCTGGCCGCTGCTCTGCTGCAGCTGCAACCACCCTTATCTTCCTTATCGTCCCATCCCATCTGGTCCCCAGCATTAAGCGGATTACAGGAGATCCCAAGCCAAGCGAGGTGGAAGCTACACGTGGCTGAGGCGATCCAGTTCCAAAGGGTGGCCGGTCTTTGGGATAGCTTTCACTCCCCTCTTCCACCTCCCCATGTGGAGTCTGCAGCCCTTCCTCCTTCATTTCTTGCAGGACGTGCCCAGATAAGTCACGGTTCATGTATGAGCTTCCTCGGTTGCCTCCTTCCCCCACCACTGGAGAACCTCCCCCCCCCCACCCTCAATCTGAACTCAAGAAACCAGAGCCCCATCCCCCGCCTTCTTCCCCTCCCAGGTCCAGAGACATGTATGTGAAGAAGCCAAGCAACGGGTGAGAACAGCTGACTGTCCAAAAGGACTTCCTGAAACCGAGGAGAATAAAGCTGCCTCAAGGAGATAGCCACATTCTTCTCTGGACCACGAGGACCTCAGAACAGCGTAAGCATCCCACCTGGAGTCTCCGAACGACTTCTGGTGGTGTCTCCAACCTAAAGCTGAGAGTTCCACAGGAGCCTCCCAGCAGAGGCAGCTGTTGGCTTTGAGAAGGTAAGGTGGGCCTTCGTTTTGGGTTCTTCTTGAGGTTGCCTGGACCAGGGCTCTTCAAACCTGCTCCTTTTTATGACTGGTGGACTTCAACTCCCAGAATTCCTCAGCCAGCGTGTCGCTTTGCCTGTTGGGAAAGAAACAGAACAGAGCGGAACGACAAAATTGGAAAAGAACTTGGAGGTCTTCCAATCCAACCTTCTGCTCCAACCTTACACCATTCTCAGACAAATGGCCGTCCAGTCTCTTCTTAAAAACCCCCAGTGGTGGAGCACCCACAACTTCTGGAGGCAGGACGTTCCACTGGTTAATTCTTCTCCCTGTCGAGAAATTTCTCCTTAGTTCCAGGTTGCTTCTCTCCTTGATTAGTTTCCATCTGTTGCTTCTTGTCCTGCCTTCAGGGGCTTTGGAGAATAGGTAGAACCCCACCACACCTCTTCTTTGTGGCAACCTCTGAGATATTGGAAGATTGCTATCATGTCTCCCCCTAGTCCAGGGGTAGGCAACCTTGGCTCTTTTAGGACTCGTGGACTTCAACTCCCAGAATTCCTGAGCCAGCATGGGGAATTATAGCCCCTTCATGACTCATGGACTTCAACTCCCAGAATTCCTGAGCCAGCATGGCTCAGCTTGGAAACCTCTCCCTTTGCCCTCAGCTTGGCTGGCTCAGGAATTCTGGGAGTTGAAGTCCACGAGTCATGAAGGGGCTATAATTCCCCATGCTGGCTCAGGAATTCTGGGAGTCTATTGCCCTAATTCAGGGGTAGGCAACCTTGGCTCTTTTATGACTGGTGGACTTCAACTCCCAGAATTCCTGAGCCAGCGTGGCTCACCTTGGAAACCTCTCCATTTCTCCTCAGCATGGCTGGCTCAGGAATTCTGGGAGTTGAAGTCCACGAGTCATAAAAGAGCCAAGGTTGCCTACCCCTGCCCTAGTCCTTCTTTCCATTAAAGTAGCTGTACCCAATTCCTGCAACCGTTCTTCGTATGTTGTGGCCTCCAGCCCCCTCATCCTCTTTGTTGCTCTTCTCTGCACTTTTCCCAACGTCTCGAGATCTTTTTACATCACCGCGGCCAAATCTTGACACCGTATTCCACGGGTGTTCTTACCAGGGCCTTAGGAAGCAGTACAAACACTTGGTGTGACTTTGGCTCTGTCGCTCTGTTGACGCAGCCTCGGGTGACCCAATGCTGGGCGATCGCCACTTATTTCCACGTGACCCTTTCTTCTGTTATCCAAAGCTGGGTTCAAATCTTGCTTGGTCCGTTCACGGCTGTTCCCTTTTAGAAAAATGAGAAGAAAGCCTGTTTAAGGAAGCCAACTGTGACAAGTCAGCTGAAAAAGCCAAAGCTCGGGAGTGGAGAAACACCCACAACCCCGTGGACCCTAAAGGCAGAAGATGGCAGCAAAGTTTCACCACCCGGGCTTAATTTTTAAGAAGTCCTTCTCCTAATTTCCAAGGTCAGAATATTGCTGGAAGGAACCTTGGAGGCCTTCTAGTCCAGCCCCCCTGCTCAAGCAGGAGATCCTCTGCCATTTCAGACAAGGGGCTGTCCAGACTCTTCTTAAAAACCTCCAGTGATGAAGCCCCCCACAATTTCAGGAGGCAAGCAGTTCCACTGGTTAAATGTCCTCCCTGTTAGGAAGTCTCCCCTTAATTCCAGGTTGCTTCTCTCCTTGATGAGTTAACGTCCGTTCTTTCTGATCCAAAGACACAGGTGGATTTATAGCCTAGATTAGGGTATCCAAGCTTGCACAGTTTAAGACTTGTGGACTTCGACTCCCAGAATTCCCCAGCCAGCTATCTTCTGCCTGTAGGTCCTAAGCGGGACCTGGGAATGCAAGCCCATCTTTGCTTGCTGGAATGTGATAGGTCAGGGGTCTTCAAGCATGGCCCTTTGATGACTTGCAGACTTCAACTCCCAGAATTCCTGAGCCAACCATGGAGTTGAAGTCCACAAGTCCTAAAAGAGCCAAGATTCCTCACCCATGGGCTAGACCAGGGGTAGGCAACCTTGGCTCTTTTATGAGTTGTGGACTTCAACTCCCAGAATTCCTGAGCTAGCAGGAGTTGAAGTCCAGGAGTCATAAAAGAGCCAAGGTTGCCTACCTCTGGGCTAGACTCTTCTACAGCTCTCTCCCTTCCTTGTTTGGAATAATGAAAACAGAAAATGCTGGGGAGAAGAAAGGAAACAATAGATGGAGGTCATCTAGTCCAACCCCCTGCTCAGAAAAGAAACCCTGTACCATTTCGGACAAATGGCTGTCCAGTCTCTTCTTAAAAAGTTTCAGCGTTGGAGCATCCACAGCTTCTGGAGGCAAGGAGTTCCACTGGCTAATCATCCTGTCAGGAAGTTTCTCCTTAATTCCAGGTTGCTTCTCTCCTTGATTAGTTTCCATCCATTGCTTCTTGACCTGCCATCTATCTATCTATCTATCTATCTATCTATCTATCTATCTATCTATCTATCTATCTATCTATCTATCTATCTATCTATCATAACTATCTTCTATCTACTTATCTATCATATCTATCTAATTATCATATCTATCATAACTATCCTATCTACTTATCTATCATATCTATATCTATCTATCTATCTATCTATCTATCTATCTATCTATCTATCTATCTATCTATCTATCTATCTATCATATCTATCTATCATCTCATCTATCTTCTATGTATCTCTGTCTATTTTTAAAAAAAAATATTGATTTTCTAATTTTACATTTAAATATTTAAAAAGCAAGGTGGCAATTGAGTTAATCGATAATTCAATAACATACAAGTATCTTTAGTACAAGTCTCAAACTACTACATTAAATATTTCCTCTCTTTTCTCCTTCGTATTTACTGACATGTTTAAACTAATGCAATTCCCTTTATTGCAATTCATCACAAAATCTAATATTCAGTATGCATGTCTTATCTATTTAAATGTATTCTATTTCTCACCATCTTACATCAACTAATTAATAATACAGTGTAACATTCTTATTTTCTATTAATTTCAAGTGTCTTAAATTTAGTAACCCTTATTTCAAAATTAAATACTTCCCCTCTTTTTCTCTTGATGTCTACTATCATATTTAAGCTAGTAATTTTTATTTTATTATAGCAACTAAGTAAAAACATATTTATTACATTTATCAATAGATTTTAGCTTATATATATACATATATATATATCTTAATTACTTTTACATTCAACCTTTATAAACAAATCAATATTCAAGTTTAACTTTTAATATTTATACTTCCATGTTTTAAATGAGCAAAATTTTCTTTCTCAGCTCATAACAAAATCTAGTATTCAAAGTACTCATCTTCTCTATTTGAGTATGTTCTATTTTAATTCTCACTAATACGTCAAGGCCCCAATTGTCTTCAGCCTTATTCTAGCTTTCTTTCTTTGCCAGCTCGCCTTCCATGCCCGTGCTTTTAAGTCATCCAATAGATCTCCCTGTGTTTTATATAAGAGGCCATCTGGTCGCCATTTTGGGGGGGGAAAGGACTAAGAAATCGTCTCTCTATTTTTCCATCTTGACGTAGTTGTCCTAAAATGTTTAGCTTCCCTTCAGTCTGCGTGCTCCATCACTGGAGGTTTTCAAGAAGAGACTGGACAGCTGGTTGTCTGGGTTGGTATAGAGCCGTGGTGGCGAACCTATGAAACAGGTGCCACAAGTGGCACACAGAGCTCTCTCTGTGGGCACGCATGCCGTCACCCCAGTCCTAGGCCTTCAGCTGGGTTTTATAAAACCTTTTCGCTTTAGGCGTCCGCCGCCATGTACCAAAAAAAAAGAGGTTCAATTAATCAATTTCAACTTCTTGTGGGGGGAAAAAAAGTTCTCGCAAAGTTGGAATTGATTGATTGAACTTTTTAGTCCCACCCAGTCTACAGCTACCATTGCAGCCACGCCCACCCAATGGGCCACACCCACCCAATTAGCCACACCCACCCAAAGGGCCACACCCACCGGGCACCTGATCATACATAAGTGGGTTTTGGGTTGCAGTTTGGGCACTCGGCCTCTAAAAGGTTCGCCATCACTGGCATAGGGTCTCCTGCTTGAGCAGGGGGTTGGACTAGATGACCTCCAAGGTCCCTTCCGACTCTGTTATCCTGTAAGTCGGTATTTGGAAGATTCGGTTCAGAAGAGTTCAGAGGAGAGCCTACTAGGGCTGACCATGGGGATGGGGAGTAAGTATCATAACCAGTGCCGTTGCAACTTCGAACGATCGTTAAATTGTCATAAGTGGAGGGTTACCCGTAGCCGTTATCCAGACGGCCCGCTAGCCTCGCATCTAACCGTGTCTGGGTTTCCTTCACCCTGCTAGGCTTTCAGAGGTCCGACTCAGCCTCAGAAGTCACGATGAGCCTCCTCTTCCTCACCTTTGTGTCGTTTGCGGTGAACGTTCCCCCAGGTACGTCAGCTAAATTTCTCTAAACAACTGTCTCACTTAGCAACAGAAATTTTCAGCTCAACTGGGGACATAAATGGAGGACTGCCTGCACTGAACACTTAGCCCTCAGACTTATCTACCGCTTCACGGGTCTTTATAGCCCTCTCTTGGGTGGTTTACAGAGTCAGCCTGTTGCCCCCCCCCCAACTATCCGGGTCTTCATTTTACCGACCTCAGAAGGATGGAAGGACGAGTCCACCTTGAGTCAGTCAGGATCGAACTTCCTGGCTGTGGGCAGAATCAGCCTGCAATAGGACGCTCTAACCACTCAGCCATCAAGGCTTCCTTCCTTCTCCTTTCTCTCCCTCCTTCCCTCCAGTTGCACTTATATACCACTTTACAGGGTCAGCCTATTGTCCTCAACCATCTGGGTCCTCATTTTACCGACCTTGGAAGGAAGGAAAGAAGGAAGGAAGGAAGGAAGGAGAGGGAGGGAGGGAAGGGAGGAAGGAAAGAAGGAAGGAAAGAAGGAAGGAAGGAGAGGGAGGGAAGGGAGGAAAAGAAGGAAGAGGGAGGGAGGGAGGGAGGGAGGGAAGGAAGGAGAGGGAGGGAGGAAAGGGAGGCAGGAAGATGGAGGGAAGGAAGGAAAGAAGGAAGGAGAGGGAGGGAAGGGAGGGAGGGAAGGGAGGAAAAGAAAGATGGAAGGAAAGAAGGAAAGAACAAAAGAAGGAAGGAAATGGAGGGAGGGAAGGGAGGAAAAGAAGGAAGGAAGGAGAGGGAGGGAGGGGAGGAAGGAAGGAGAGGGAGGGAGGGAAGGGAGGAAAAGAAAGATGCAAGGAAGGAAGAAAAGAACAAAAGAAGGAAGGAGATGGAGGGAAAGGAGGAAAAGAAGGAAGGAAGGAAAGAAGGAGAGGGAGGGAAGGAAGGGAGGAAGGAGATGGAGGGAAGGGAGGAAAAGAAGGATGGAGGGAAGGGAGGAAAAGAAAGATGGAAGGAAAGGAGGGAGGGAGGAAAGAAGGCGGAGTCATCTCAAACTGGTCAGGATTAACCAAGGTTCAGATGAACCTGGCTACTCCCATTGGGCCAGTCGAACTTCCTGGTGTTAGGCGTTGTGTGAACCCAGGAGTGGGTCAGTCAGACTGGTGGCCAGGACATTGAATGAAAAGAAAGACTCGGGGTGACATGATAGCAATTATTCCAGTATTTGAGGGGCTGCCACAAAGAGGAGGTGGGGTCCACCTATTCCCCAAAGCCCCCGAAGGCAGGACCAGAAGCAACGGATGGAGACTAATCAAGGAGAGAAGCAACCTGGAACCAAGGAGGAACTTCCTGAGAACAAATAATCAGTGGAACAGAAGTTGCCACCAGAAGCTGTGGGTGCTTCATCAAAGAAGAGATCGGACAACAATTTGACCAGATGGAATAGGGTCTCTGGTTGGGTGGGTGGGGGGCTGGACTAGGAGACCTCCAAGGTCCCTTCCAACTCTTTTATTCTGCTCAGAGGTTGTGTGTGCTCCATCCCCCCAGGTTTCCAAGAAGAGATTGGACAGCCATCGGTCTGAAACAACAGAGGGCCTTCTGTCTTTAATAATAATAATAATAATAATAATAATAATAATAATAATAATAATAATAATAATAATAATAATAATAATAAGAAGAAGAAGAAGAAGAAGAAGAAGAAGAAGAAGAAGAAGAAGAAGAAGAAGAAGAAGAAGAAGAAGGATGATGATGATGATGTTAGGAGGGACCTTGGAGGTCATCTAGTCGAACCCCCTGCTCAGGCAGGAAACCGTATACCATTTCGGACAAATGGCTGTCCAGTCTCTTCTTAAAAACTTCCAGCGTTGGAGCATTCTCAGCTTCTGGAGGCAGGTGGTTCCACTGGTTAATTGTTCTAACTGTCAGGAAGTTTCTCCGTAGTTCTAGGTTGCTCCTCTCCTGGAGGAGTTTCCATCCGTTGCTTCTTGTCCTGCTTTCAGGCGCTTTGGAGAAGAGCTTGACTCCCTCTTCTTTGGGGCAGCCCCTGAGATGCTGGAAGGCTGCTTTCACGTCCCCCCTCGTCCTTCTCTTCATTAAACTGGACATCCCCAATTCCAGCAACCTTTCCTTATGTGTCGTAGCCTCCAGTCCCCTCACCATCTTTGTTGCTCCTCTCTGTGTCTTGAGCAGGGGGGGTAGGACTAGAAGACCTCCGGGGTCCCACCCACCTCGGTCACTCTGCTCATCTCAGCTCTTGTGTTCTCTTTCCTCCTGCTCTGCAGCTTCGGCCTCGTGGTCCGCTACCTACCCTGGCAGCCTGTCGTCCATCAGGGACTCTTGTGCCGTGCTTCCCTGCACGTTTGCCTTCCCCGGCGACGTCTCCGTCGCAAATGGGATCGTGGCCATCTGGTACAAACATGAGAATGAGCAGCTGGTCACCGTTTTCAATTCCAAGTCTCCGGAGAAGGCCGATGCTCGCTTCCAGAACCGCGCCCAACTGCTGGGGGACCCCCTGGAGCGCAACTGCACCCTCCTCCTCAGGCATCTGACGAAGGAAGACAGCGGCCAATACTCCTTCCGCTTTGAAATTGTCCAGGCGAACAGCTGGACGGAGAAGAAGCAGCTCCAGCTGACCGTCACTGGTAGGTGGTCCCCTTCTCCAGGCATGAAAGGAATCCTCAGCCAGAATAGAGGTGGAAGGGACCTTGGAGGTCTTCTAGTCCAGCCCCCTGCTCGAGCAGGACAACCTATATAGCATTTCAGAAAAGTGACCGTCTTCTGAAAAACCCTCCAGTGATGGAGCGCCCAGAATTTCTGGTGGCAAGCTGTTCCACTGGTTTAATTGTCCTCACTGTTAGGAAGTTTCTCCTTAATTCCAGGTCGCTTCTCTCCTTGATTAGTTTCTATCCGTCGTTCCCTTGTCTGAAATGGTATAGGTTCCCCTGCTTGAGCAGGGGGCTGGACTAGAAGACCTCCAAGGTCCCTCCCAACTTTGTTATTCTATTCTATTCTATTCTATTCTATTCTATTCTATTCTATTCTATTCTATTCTATTCTATTCTATTCTATTCTATTCTATTCTATTCTATTCTTATCCCATCCCATTCTCTATTCTATTCTATTCTATTCTATTCTATTCTATTCTATTCTATTCTATTCTATTCTATTCTATTCATTGCATTGTATATTCGATTCTATGTTCTATTCTATTCTTTTTATTCTGTTCTATTCTATTCTATTCCTTTTCTCTATTCTATTCTATTCTATTCTATTCTATTCTATTCTATTCTATTCTATTCTTCTATTCTATTCTATTCTATTATCCCATCCCATTCTCTCTTCTCTTCTCTTCTCTTCTCTTCTTCTCTTCTCTTCTCTTCTCTTCTCTTCTCTTCTCTTCTCTTCTCTTCTCTTCTCTTCTCTTCCTTCCTTCTTTCCTTCCTTCCTCCCTGCCTTCTCTTCTCTTCTCTTCTCTTCTCTTCTCTTCTCTTCTCTTCTCTTCTCTTCTCTTCTCTTCTCTTCTCTTCTCTTCTCTTCTCTTCTCTTCTCTTCTCTTCTCTTCTCTTCTCTTCTCTTCCTTGTCCTGCCTTCTGATGCTTTCATGTAATCCATGTGCTGGCTGGGGAATTCTGGGAGTTGAAGTCCACCAGTCTTAAAGTGGCCACGTTCGGAGGCCCCTGGACTGCAGCATGGCCGATGGAGATAAGAGGGCTTCTCCAGATCCTTTGCCACGTTCATCGCTTTCTCCTATTTCTTTCCCCAGATAACCCTGTTATACCCACCATTGCTGCCCCCGACTACCTGAGAGAGGGAATCCTGGCATCCTTTAAGTGTTCTAGTCCCTACGTCTGTCCCTACGAACACATCTCCCTGCGATGGTTTGGCTACAACCCCGAGACCTCACATCTCTCTGGAACAGTCCAGCTTGACACCACGGCGGCTGTCTTGAAGCAAACTCTGCAAACGACGCTGACCTGGAAGGACCATGGACACAAGCTGGGCTGTGAAGCCTCCGTGGGGACCCAGAAGGCCAGAGGCGAAGTTACTCTCAGTGTTGCATGTGAGTAGCGCGACGGAGCAGGGAACCTCCTGCAGGGACCCACCTCAACATCACCTAAGTCAGGGGTAGGCCACCTTGGCTCTTTTATGACTGGTGGACTTCAACTCCCAGAATTCCTGAGCCAGCATGGCTCAGCTTGGAAACCTCTCCCTTTCCCCTCAGCATGGCTGGCTCAGGAATTCTGGGAGTTGAAGTCCACGAGTCATGAACGGGCCTAGGCCTAGGCAAGGGGTAGGCAACCTTGGCTCTTTTGTGACTGGTGGACTTCAACTCCCAGAATTCCTGAGCCAGCATGGCTCAGCTTGGAAACCTCTCCCTTTCCCCTCAGCATGGCTGGCTCAGGAATTCTGGGAGTTGAAGTCCACCAGTCATAAAGCGGCCTAGGCCTAGGCCAGGGGTAGGCCACCTTGGCTCTTTTATGACTGGTGGACTTCAACTCCCAGAATTCCTGAGCCAGCCAAGCTGAGGGCAAAGGGAGAGGTTTCCAAGCTGAGCCGTGCTGGCTCAGGAATTCTGGGAGTTGAAGTCCACCAGTCATAAAAGAGCCAAGGTTGCCTACCCCTGAATTAGGGCAATAGACTTCAACTCCCAGAATTCCTGAGCCAGCATGGGGAATTATAGCCCCTTCATGACTCGTGGTCTTCAACTCCCAGAATTCCTGAGCCAGCCAAGCTGAAGGGAAAGGAAGAGGTTTCCAAGCTGAGCCATGCTGGCTCAGGAATTCTGGGAGTTGAAGTCCACCAGTCATAAAAGAGCCAAGGTGGCCTATCCCTGGCCTAGGCTACTTTATGACTCGTGGACTTCAACTCCCAGAATTCCTGAGCTAGCCAAGCTGAGGGCAAAGGGAGAGATTTCCAAGCTGAGCCATGCTGGCTCAGGAATTCTGGGAGTTGAAGTCCACGATCCGTGAAGGGGCCATAGTTTCCCCCATGCTGGCTCAGGAATTCTGGGAGTTGAAGTCCATGAGTTATAAAAGAGCCAGGGTTTCCTACCCCTGACCCAGATCTTCTTCCAAACTTTGAAGCCCATCAGGCTGAAATAGGCTGTAAGATCCCTGGCCCTTGGCCAAACCCGAGAAATCAGTTAAAAATCCAGTCAGGAAAACTCAAGCAGAGGCTTCTTAAAGGCACAGCACTTCATTTTCGATCGAAATATGTCCTGGGTGGGAACGCCGTCGGAACACCGGCGTTCAGGAGCGCCAGACCTTAGAAAGTTAGTTGCATTGCTTTACAAACTTTGCTGGCCAATGAAAATCAGACAGCAATTACATTTCTGCGCGCTCCCTTCTTCCCTCCTTCAGTGCATCCCATCAGTGTCCGTGTTTCCCACGCTCGTATGGAATTGGTCCCCGACGCAAACGCTGATTACAGAAGCGAGATTGCAATAGTTTGGCAAGGCCGCACAATTTGTTTCTTTTCTTAGTTCCACTTCCAGAACTGTACAGAAACTTAGCCCTTTGCCATTAGTCTTTCCTCACCGTCTCTACGTGTTTTGGGATTTTAGCTCCCAATATAAATATATGTATAAATACATAATGTTCATAAATAGAAATAAAAGAGTTAGTTTGGCCTAGTGATGAAGGCACAAGGCTTGAAACCAGGGGGCAGTGAGTTCTAGTCCCGCCTTAGCTATGAAAGCCGGCTGGGTGACTTTGGGCCAATCACCAGGAGATGGTGAGTTCTAGTCCCGCCTTAGCTATGAAAGCCGGCTGGGTGACTTTGAGCCAATCACCAGGAGATGGTGAGTTCTAGTCCCGCCTTAGGCATGAAAACCAGCTGGGTGACTTTGAGCCAATCACCAGGAGATGGTGAGTTCTAGTCCCGCCTTAGGCATGAAAACCAGCTGGGTGACTTTGAGCCAATCACCAGGAGATGGTGAGTTCTAGTCCCGCCTTAGGCATGAAAACTAGCTGGGTCACTTTGGGCCAATCACCAGGAGATGGTGAGTTCTAGTCCCACCTTAGGCATGAAAATTAGCTGGGTGACTTTGAGCCAATCACCAGGAGATGGTGAGTTCTAGTCCCGCCTTAGGCATGAAAACTAGCTGGGTGACTTTGGGCCAATCACCAGGAGATGGTGAGTTCTAGTCCCGCCTTAGGCATGAAAACCATCTGGGTGACTTTGGGCCAATCACCAGGAGGTGGTGAGTTCTAGTCCCGCCTTAGGCATGAAAACCAGCTGGGTGACTTTGAGCCAATCACCAGGAGGTGGTGAGTTCTAGTCCCGCCTTAGGCATGAAAACCAGCTGGGTGACTTTGAGCCAATCACCAGGAGATGGTGAGTTCTAGTCCCGCCTTAGGCATGAAAGCCGACTGGGTGACTTTGGGCCAGCCCAGAACAACTCACAGGGTTGTTGTTGTGGAGAAAATAGGACAAAGAAGAACTACTAAGTATCTTCACTGTGTAAAGGACTAAGGGGGACACGATAGCCAGGTTCCAATATTTGTGGGGCTGCCCCAAAGAAGAGGAGGGGGTCCACCTATTCTCCAAAGCCCCGGAAGGCCGGACAAGAAGCAGCGGATGGAAACTAAC
This sequence comes from Vipera ursinii, assembly GCF_947247035.1. Lineage (NCBI taxonomy): Eukaryota > Metazoa > Chordata > Lepidosauria > Squamata > Viperidae > Vipera > Vipera ursinii. The sequence goes on from NC_139521.1 coordinate 76,366,796, forward strand.
CAAGGAGAGAAGCAACCTGGAACTAAGGAGGAATTTCCAGATGGTGAGAACAATTAACCAGTGGAACGGCTTGCCACCAGAAGTTGTGGGTGCTCCATCACTGGAGGTTTTTAAGAAGAGACCGGACAGCCATTTCTCTGGATTGGTATAGGGCAGGGGTAGGCAACCTCGGCTCTTTTATGACTCATGGACTTCAACTCCCAGAATTCCTGAGCCAGACAAGCTGGCTCAGGAATTCTGGGAGTTGAAGTCCATGAGTCATAAAAGAGCCGAGGTTGCCTACCCCTGGTATAGGATTTCCTGCCTGAGGAGGGGGTTGGACTAGATGACCTCCAAGGTCCCTTCCAGCTCTGTTATTCTGTTAACCAGGAGTAGGTAAACTTCTACCAACTTCGTCCAGTCTAACACTGCGGAATGGAATTTAGCATTTTTTTGCTGAGACGGGAGTAGCCTCCATTCGCGCGTGCATGAAGTTGTCACACCTATAGAATGGAAATTGTCACACCTGTAGAACGGAAGCCGACCACTCCCCCTGGTGGGCTTTTTGATCTTTTATTTTCCTTCTCTTTTGCCCCTTCCTAGATGCCCCCAAGGGTGTCCGGGTGACCCTCGACCCCCCCGGCCGGAACATCCGAGTGGGCGATGCCGTGTCCCTGGTTTGCAACGTCAACACCAGCTTCCCGGAGCCCATGGCCTTCAGGTGGTTCAAGGATGGCTTTGCCTGTGGGACCGAGCAGGTGAAGAAGATACAGCCTGTGTCCGTCAAGGATTATGGGCTCTACCATTGCGAGGCCGAAAACGCGCTGGGCACCGGCGTGGCTGAAGGGGTCCCGCTCCTCATTTTATGTGAGTAGCCGCAACTGCATCTCAGCAGGCCGTGGGAAGGAGGACCAGACTGATTCAAACGCTTCCCTCCGTTCCTTTTAAAAATTTTATTTATTACTTAAAATTTACACACCACCCGTATAAGCTTAAGAGTAGCCTCTGGGCCAGGGGTCCCAAACTTGGCAACTTTAAGACTGGGGACTCCCAGAATCCCCCAGCCAGCAGGCTTTCAGACGGGTGGACTTCAACTCCCAGAATCCCTCAGCCAGCATGCTTTAAGATGAGCAGACTTCAACTCCCAGAATCCCCCAGCCAGTATGCTTTAAGATGGGTGGAGCAACTCCCAGAATCCCTCAGCCAGCATGCTTTAAGATGGGTGGACTTCAACTCCCAGAATCCCCCAGCCAGCATGCTTTATGATGGGTGGACTTCAACTCCCAGAACCCCCCTTCCAGCATGCTTTAAGATGGGTGGACCAACTCCCAGAATCCCTCAGCCAGCATGCTTTAAGATGGGTGGACTTCAACTCCCAGAACCCCCCTTCCAGCATGCTTTAAGATGGGTGGACCAACTCCCAGAATCCCTCAGCCAGCATGCTTTAAGATGGGTGGACTTCAACTCCCAGAATCCCCCAGCCAGCATGCTTTAAGATGGGTGGACTTCAACTCCCAGAACCCCCCTTCCAGCATGCTTTAAGATGGGTGGACCAACTCCCAGAATCCCTCAGCCAGCATGCTTTAAGATGGGTGTTCAACTCCCAGAATCCCCCAGCCAGCACGCTTTAAGAGGGCTGGACTTCAACTCCCAGAACCCCCCCCCAGCCAGCACGCTTTAAGAGGGCTGGACTTCAACTTCCATATGTTGCAAGCATAACACCAAGTCTCTACTGCATCAATCTTGTCTCTATTCCTACAGGGGATGATGGGAACTGAAGTGGTATGGCCTTCCCCTCCCTGCTCCCTTTCAGGATGGTGGTTCCCAGGGGAAAGAGACCAGGATACTAATTTAAGTTGTGGCCATCTTGTTTGGTAGGGTGTGGTCAAAATGTGTCGGACTACAGCAAGGTTCTTCAAACGTGGCCAGGTTAAGACTTGTGGACTTCAACTTCCAGAATTCCCCAGCCAGCGAATGCTGGCTGGGGAATTCTGGGAGTTGACGTCCACAAGTCTTAACCTGGCCAGGTTTGCAGAACTCTGCTCTATGTTGGCTTACGACTCCCTGTGCCTCAACTCCGCAGCTGCTGTGCTGTCGGTCAGCCCTTCCTCCAGGGTCAGAGAAGGTGAGATGGTCACCCTGACCTGCGAGGTCCCTGGAGGAGACCAACAGGAGATCCACTACAGCTGGTACAAGAACGCCCTGTGGCTGAAGGAGGGCAGCGCCCGCATCCTGACCTTCCCGGAGGTGACCGTCTGGGACTCCGGCTACTACGCCTGCAAGGTCCAGAACAACCAGGGGAGCGAGACCTCCTCCGCGGTCAGCCTGACCGTCCTGTGTGAGTTCACACACGCACACACACAAACACACACACACACACACCCGTCACCCTTTCCCTGCCAAAACTACCCCTGCAAGGTTGCTTCTTTCCAGAGGATAGGACCTGGATTGTGATTGTGGTTGTCATTATGTGATTATATGATCAGGTTATGTGATTGTGGTTGTGGCTGTGGCTGTGATTGTGATTGTGGTTGTTGTGGTTGTGGCTGTGATTATGGTTATGGTTATATGATTGTGGTTGTGATTATGTGATTATATGTTTATGGTTATATGATTATGGTTATACGATTGTGGTTGTGGTGGTGGTGGTTGTGGTGGCTGTGGTTGTGATTATTATTGTGATTATGATTGTGGTTCTGGTTGTGGTGATTGTGATTATTGTAATTGTGATTATGATTGTGATTGTGGTGGTTATGGTTGTGATTTTGATAGTGGTTATGGTTGTGATTGTGGTTATGGTTGTGATTGTGATTGTAGTTGTGATTATTATTGTGATTGTGATTGTGGTTCTGGTTGTGGTGATTGTGATTATTATTGTAATTGTGATTATGATTGTGATTGTGGTGGTTATGGTTGTGATTGTGGTTATGGTTGTGATTGTGATTGTAATTGTGATTATTATTGTGATTGTGATTGTGGTTCTGGTTGTGGTGATTGTGATTATTATTGTAATTGTGATTGTGATTGTGATTGTGGTGGTTATGGTTGTGATTGTGGTTATGGTTGTGATTGTGATTGTAGTTGTGATTATTATTGTGATTGTGATTGTGGTTCTGGTTGTGGTGATTGTGATTATTATTGTAATTGTGATTATGATTTTGATTGTGGTGGTTATGGTTGTGATTGTGATTGTGGTTATGATTGTGATTGTAGTTGTGATTATGATTGTGATTATGATTGTGGTTCTGGTTGTGGTGATTGTGATTATTATTGTAATTGTGATTATGATTGTGATTGTGGTGGTTATGGTTGTGATTGTGGTTATGGTTATGATTGTGATTGTAGTTGTGATTATTATTGTGATTATGATTGTGGTTCTGGTTGTGGTGATTGTGATTATTATTGTAATTGTGATTGTGATTGTGATTGTGGTGGTTATGGTTGTGATTGTGGTTATGGTTGTGATTGTGATTGTGATTGTAGTTGTGATTATTATTGTGATTGTGATTATTTCCAGACCTCCTCCAACCAGTAGGATGTGAACCCTATTAGCGCTTGTCCTTGGCTCACGATCACAGCTGAGGCCAACCTTTCTGTCGCTAAGTGAAACGTGGGTTCAGGGAGCTTTCCTCCCTTGGACTGCCTTCCTGGACACCGTTGTGAAGTTAGCAACAAGGTTGTTAAGTGAGTTTGGTTTGTCAGACCGTCGGCAGAGGGGATCACGGGACCCTCGAGGCACTGTGACCGTCGCAAATGTGAGTCGGGGGGTCAAGCCTCTGAATTTGGATCACGTGACCACACGGGGATGCCGCGACAGTTGCAAGTGTGAAAAACAGTCCTAAGTCCCTGTTTGCAGTTCCGTTCTAACGGTCACTAAATGAGCTGTTGTAAATTGAGGACTATCTTTATTCATTGAGTGACCGTTCGAAGTTACAAGAGCACGTTAAAAAAGGGACTTATGACCATTTTCACACTTATGACCTTTGCAGCATTCCCCCCCCCCCGTGGTCACGTGATCAAAATTCAGAGGCTGGGCCACTGACTCGTATTTATGACGGTCACAGTGTCCTGGGGTCACGTGATCCCTGTTGGCGACCTCCTGACAAGCAAAGCCAGATTCGCTTAGTGACCGAGCAGGGGGTTGGACTAGAAGACCTCCAAGGTCCCTTCCAACTCTATTATTATTATTATTATTATTATTATTATTATTATTATTATTATTATTATTATATTATTATTATTATTATTATTATTATTATTATTATTATTATTATTATTATTATTATTATTATTATTATATTATTATTATTATTATTATTATTATATTATTATTATATTATTATTATTATTATATTATTATTATTATTATTATTATTATTATTATTATTATTATTATTATTATTATTATTATTATTATTATTATTATTATAAGCATTGTTACAGGGGCACAACTCCACTAACCGCTGCCTCACTTAGCAACAGGAAAAAAAAAACTCTGCCAAGCCAGGGTATGTTGCGGGCCCAATTAAACCAGGATGGGGCCGTAGAGGAAGCCGCCATTCAAAGAAGAATGTGTGGATTGCATGGGAAGCAGTTTTGCTGCAAGCAGGAAAGAAAAGGGGGGGGGGAACGGCAGCGTAAACTGGAGGGGAAAAGTTTTAGGCATCTGTTTATTCTTACAGCCTTCCTGCAGCCCCCACTAAGTGCGACAGGATCCCAGCTTATTTGGGAAACGGGGGGGGGGGGGGGGAGAAGCTAGCCTATCTTGCCCCCACCGCCCCAGGCGGTTTGGTGGAAGGAAGGCTGATTTGCCATGCTCCAGGAGCCATTAAAACGAGGACACAGCCCCCAGGATGTAAGCCACGTTTGGCGCCAGAACGATGGACGGCTGCCTGTTTTAAATTACATTTACTGCGGAGTTATTACCGCACAAGGCCGAACGATAGATTCTTCGATAGATTCTTCGTTGGCTCCGCAGCCAGTTGTGAAAGTGACGGCAGGCTGTGAATTTCAGCCATCTATCAACGGAGACAGATTTTAAACTGGGATGTTACTCGTGGTTTTATGCTTCTGGGCAAAATTAACGCCTCTGCTACAGGTCCTTAGAACTGTGCTTCTCAAGCCTGGGAAGTTTAAAATGGGTGGACTTCAACTCCCAGAATTCCCCAGCCTGAACGCTTTAAGATGGCTGGACTTCAACTCCCAGAATCCCTCAGCCAGCACGTTTAAGATATAAGGACTTCCAACTCCCAGGATTCCCCCAGCCAGCATGCTTTAAGATGGGTGGACTTCAACTCCCAGAATCCCCCAGCCAGCATGCTTTAATACGGGTGGACTTCAACTCCCAGGATTCCCCAGCCAGCATGCTTTAAGACGTATGGACTGGGGAATCCTGGGAATTGAAGTCCACCCATCTTAAGGCTGCCAAGGGGGAGAAACGCAACCTTCCAGCCAGCTCCCTGGCTTTTCCTGTCCCCCGGGACGCAAAGTCCACGATGCATAGCCCTGTGTTCCGGGAATGCCCCCTTTGCGAAGCGGGTCAGGGCTCCCGCCATCCAGCCTGACCCCCTTTTGCCTCCGGCAGATCCCCCACGGTCGCCCTCCCTGGCCTTGTTCCAGGAGAGGCAGCGGGGCCAGCTGGCCATCGTCCACTGCACGGTGGACAGCAACCCCCAGGCCACTCTGAGCCTCTTCCGGGACCGGCACCTCCTGGCCACCACCAGCTCCCACTCGGCGCCCAGCCAGCGGATCAGCGTGGCGGCCACCCGCAACTCCTTGAAGCTGGAGATCCAGCAGCTCACCCCGGAGGACCAGGGCGAGTACAGCTGCCTGGCCAGCAACCAGTACGGGAACGCCACCAGCTCCAGCTTCTTCCGGACCCAGAGTGAGTAAGGGGGGCAGGTGGGGGTGGCAGCGGGTAGCCCGGGCCTCCTTAGGGCGTCTGGCCGGGGAAAAGAAGGTGCAGGAGGGCTGGAGAAGAGACCCTTGGAGGGGGGGAGCCGGACCTCCGTCAAGGGCCCACGGCCGGCCGGCGTCTCCATTCCATTCCTCCCGTGGCCCCTTTCCCCCGCGGGGGCTCTGGGTAGAATAGAATGGAATAGAATAGAATAGAAAATGGAAAAAATAAGAATAGATTAGAAAAATGATAATAGAATAGAATAGAATAGAATAGAATAGAATAGAACAGAATAGAAAAATGATAAGAATAGAATAGAATAGAATAGAATAGAATAGAATAGAATAGAATAGAATAGAATAGAATAGAATAGAATAGAATAGAATAGAATAGAATAGAATAGAATAATGATAAGAATAGAATAGAACAGAACAGAACAGAATAGAATAATAGAATAGATTAGAATGTAGAGTAGAATAGAATAGAATAGAATAGAATAGAATAGAATAGAATAGAATAGAATAGAATAGAATAGAATAGAATAGAATAGAATAGAATAGAATAGAATAGAATAGAATAGAATAATGATAAGAATAGAATAGAACAGAACAGAACAGAATAGAATAATAGAATAGATTAGAATGTAGAGTAGAATAGAATAGAATAGAATAGAATAGAATAGAATAGAATAGAATAGAATAGAATAGAATAGAATAGAATAATAGAATAGAATAGAATAGAATAGAATAGAATAGGAAAATGATAATAGAATAGAATAGAATAGAATAGAATAGAATAGAATAGAATAGAATAGAATAGAATAAGAATAGAATAGAACAGAATAGAAAAACGATAAGAATAGAATAGAATAGAATAGAATAGAATAGAATAGAATAATGATAAGAATAGAATAGAATAGAATAGAATAGAATAGAATAGAATAGAATAGAATAGAATAGAATAGAATAGAATAGAATAGAATAGAGCTGGAAGGGACCATGGAGGTCTTCTAGTCCATCCCCCCACTCCAGCAGGAGAACTTAGACCATGTAGGACAAGTGACTCTTCCAGTCTCTTCTTAAAAACTTCCAGTGTTGGAGCACCCACAACTTCTGGTGGCAAGCTGTTCCACTGGTTAAATTGTCCTCACCGTCAGGAACTTTCTCCTTAATTCCAGGTTGCTTCTCTCCTTGGTCAGTTTCCATCTGGTGCCTTCTGGTGCCTTGGACAATAATGTGACCCCCCCCCCTCTTCTTTGTGGCAGCCCCTCAAATACTGGAATGCGTCTATCATGTCACCCGTTTCTTCTTTTCTTTAGACTAGCCAAACCCAAGTCCCGCAGCCGTTCTTTGCAGGTTTTAGTCTCCAGGCCTTGGATCCTCTTACTTGCTCTTCTCTGCACTTTTCCCAAGCTCTCCACATCAACAGAGCTGGAAGGGAGCGTGGAGGTCTTCTAGTCCAGCCGTCTGCAGCTCCAGCACATCTCGGCTGACCCTGAGAAGCCTCTCAGACCCCAAACCGTTTAAATGCTCTGCCCTTCTGAGATGAGAGAGAGAGAGAGAGAGAGAGAGAGAGAGAGAGAGAGAGAGAGAGAGAGAGAGAGAGAGAGAGAGAGAGAGAGAGAGAGAGAGAGAGAGAGAGAGAGAGAGAGATGAGCTGCAATCTCTAAATCTATCCTCAGATCTAATGGGGGGGGGGGAAATACAGTAAAATAAAACCTGGGACAGCAGAGGGCAGCACTGAGTCAACTTCAGCTGATCTTGGGAAAAGCTAAGCAGGGCCGGGCTGGGTTGTGCCTCGGAGGGGAGACTGCCGGGCCAATCCCAAATCTATACAGTTACTCCTCGACTTACAATCGTTCATGCAGTGACCATTTGAAATGACAGCAGCCCTGGAAAAAGGGACTTGGACCATTTTTCCTACTTAAAACTGTTGCAGCATCCACACACACATACACACCCCGGGGTCAGGTGAACGAAATTTGGATGCTGGGCAACCGACTCATATTTATGACAGTGTCCCGCGGGGTCACATGATTCCCCCTTTTGCTACCTCCTGACCAGCAAAGTCAATGCGGGGGAGCCAGCTTCACTTAATAACATGTGTGACTATCTTAACACCCGGAATGTTTTGCGGCAGGAAAGGTCTTAACCTGGGGCAAAAATTCACTTCACGGTCTTGCTTAGCAGCGTAAACGTTGGGCTCAGTCATAAGTCAAGGACCGCCTGTAGATTAAAAAGAGAAATTGGAAAGAAATAATAAATCAATCTGAAAAACCTGCCAACGACTGGCAACATCTCGTTTCCGACTCTAGGGGCCGGTGCTCATCTCCGTTTCAAAGCCGAAGAGCCAGCACTTGTCCGAGGACGTCTCCGTGGTCATGTGGCCGGCATGACTAGACGCCAAAGGCGCACGGAACGCTGTTCCCTTCCCACCGGAGTGGTCCCTATTTTTCTACTTGCATTTTTACGTGCTTTCGAACTGCTAGGTTGGCAGAAGCTGGGACGAGTAACAGGCGCTCACTCTGCTACGCGGCACTCGGGATTCGACCCGCCAAACTGCCGATCTTCTGATTGACAAGCTCAGCGTCCTAACCCACTGAGCCACCGCGGCCCTTCATATATATATATATACATACATACATACATACATATTGCTAAGCACATTGGTTTGTGCTTAAATTGTAAGCCGCCCTGAGTCTTCGGAGAAGGGCGGGATATAAATGGGATTAAAATAAATAAAATACATACATACATACGTGTGTGTGTGTGTAAGTTTTATTGATTTTTTTTTTTACAATAACAACTTTAGCGCCTGGCGTACAGCATGTTGTCTTGGTTCATCAAGTTTTTTTGGGGGGAAATACACCCATCAGTAATAAGTTAATTAACAGTCGAGAATAATTTTTACACTTCCATAATTTGCATGTCCATAAATAATACATTTCCTCGACCTTCTCTTCTCCCAGGGGTATTCTCCTGCGTCAGCATTAAACAAATGTAATTTTTGATGTTTGATGTTTTCCATGTGTAAACGATTAAATGTAAACCTTTTCTTAGAGCTAGAAACGTAAACGTCGGCTCTGCAGATTTTGAAGGGCCTCGCTAGCCAAGAAGAGCTTCCGGAGACGCTACTTCCTGGAGCTGGTCCACCTTGTAGGCCTGACAGCCGCGGTCTTCTCCCCCCCTCCTCTGCTTACAGCTGCCAGGGTGGTGGCCAGCCCCTCCGACAAGCTGGTGGAAGGCGAGCGCGTCGCCCTGACCTGCCTCACCACTGTGGGGAGCGAGGAAGACGACCCCACCACGTACGTTTGGTACAAGAACGCCAAGTGGCTACAGCAAGGCCCGAAGGACACCCTGGTCCTCTCAGCCGTGGTCAGCGGAGATGCTGGCTCATTCCACTGCGTGGCCGAGAACAAGAAAGGGACCCACGTCTCACCGCCCGTCGCTCTGCGCGTGCTCTGTAAGTTGCCAAGCCTGGAGGGGCTTTTTCACCAGGCGACTGGATTTTTTCCTTGAAGGCCTTTCCCTTCTCACCCAAGAAGCTTCTTCAGTTCGGACGGAAGGGTGGAGGATGGAAGGAGTTACAAGTCCTTGCAGTCATCTGCTCATTAGTGCTCTTTCTGAGAGTCGTTGAGGCCACCTGGAGGTGTACCTGGGTCCTGGGAGTTGGGGGGGGTCACCCGAGTAGTGCAAATGGGTAGGGGGCCTTCTTGGCTGCGGGATGTTTTTCTGCCCGGGGTCCCTTCACCGTTGGAGACGGGCAGAGGATGATGGGAATGAGTCTGGGCTGTCTGCCTCTCAAACCGACGCGCCGATGGTTCCCGGCGTCTGCATTTTTTTTTCTGGAAATCCGTTCGTCCCCAAGTGCATCGCTAAATGTCTGCGGAGCTTCTCCGTCATCCAGATCCTGGCTGTCCCAAAGGTGCTTTTTTCGAGAGGCAACCGGACGGTTTTGTTTTCCTTTGAAGACGTTTCGCTTCCCATCCCAGAAGCGTCTTCAGCTCTGACCGGGCGGTGGGGAACGGGAGGATTTATACTCCTTGCAGACAGCCGGTCGTTTGCCTCCTTTTAGAGAGTCGTTGAGGCCACTTGGAGGCTTGTCTGTGTCCTCAGGGTCCTCTGAGTGGGGCAAATGGGGGTGAAGACTTCTTGGAGCTGCCGAAAGGACCGCGTGGTAGACTGGAGATAGATGACGTTGTTCAATTTGGACCTCGGTGGCCTCTTTGACCCCTCTTTCAAAGACACCGTCTATCTTCCGGCTATAACACAGCCCTGAAACGTCTTCAAACATCTTCAAAGAGAAGAAAAGGAAGTCCAGTTGCCTGTGGGGGGGGGGGGAGGAGAGGCACCTTTGGGACAACCCTGACCTGGAGGATGGAGAAGCTCCATAGACGTGACCTGGAGTTCTCTACCTGTGCTGGAAAAGTTCGGAGGCTCCTTCCATCCATGGCATGTCCTAGAAGGAGGCATCTAACAGGGCTTTGCACATTCATCTCCCAGCGCATCGGTTGCCGTGCCGAATGGGATGGGGGGGTGGATGAGAGGGGCACTCCAACCCTTGGGGAGGTGGGAGGTGGGAACAATAGACGAGGGAAGGAGGCAGAGGAGAAATTGCTGGGTGGTCTCCTCTCCTCCAAGCGAAAGGAGAGCGAGGCCTCTGCCCAGCCTCGGGCTCACAAAACAGAGGGCCTTGGGAGAACATTCCAGACCAACCGCTCTCCTTGCCACCACGCCAACATCTCTTCCTTTGTGCCCCCCCCAAAGTTTCCCCAAGGTTGCCCGTGATGACCTCGTTCCTGGAGACCCAAGGAGGACATTTGGGCATCATTCAGTGCATGGTGGACAGCGACCCACCTTCGGAGTTAGCTCTGTACAAGGGCGAGACGCTTGTGGCTTCCACCGATCCTCTCCAGGCGGTGACCGACCCAAGAATCCGCGTGACCTCCTCGCACAACAGCCTGAAGGTGACCATCCAGGCCTTGAGGTGGGACGATGAAGGAGAATATGTGTGCTCGGCTCAGAACCGCTACGGAGACGCCATGTCCACCATGGAGTTCACGGCAGAAAGTAGGTCAACGGGAAGAGGGGACCGGCAAACGCGAGTGGAAAGTTGGGTAGAATTGGGAGAGTTGGGGGGGGGGTCTAAAGGATGAAAAAAAGTAAGAATAATGGCTAATAATGGGTTAAAAAATAAGAGTGGTGACAAATATGCTGAATCATAGCCAGTTAGAGCAATGTTCCTCAAGCTGAGCGGCGTGAAGATGGAGGGACTTCAACTCCCAGCGTCGCTGGCTGGGGGATTCTGGGAGCTGAAGTCCCTCCATCTTCACGCTGCTCAGCTTGAGGAATTAGTGAAGTAGAGAACAAAACGGGCTGAAAGAATTGCAAATTTTCTGCGTAGAAAATGGAATGAGCCGCATGTCCTAAGGGAGGTCCCTTGGCTGGCAAGAGCACAGGCGAAAAAGATCTTGGGAATTCTACTTGATTGCAGCCTAAGCTTAAGCCCACCACGGCATGATGCTTCTGCAAAAAAAAAAAGGAAGAAAAAAAAAAGAATGGCAAATGCAATTATGGGATGCATCCATACAAACGTAACTGCCAAACTGCGGCGTACGAGGAAGAGGAGGAGGACTGTGGGGGGCCTTGGGGCTCTCTGAGCTGGGCTGTATTCTTGCAGGCGTTTCATGACCCAGCTAGGGAACGCCCTCAGGGCTGGAAAGGAATGGGCTTTGCTCCCTGTTGATATAAAGTGCTTTGCCCCGTCAGCAAATTTATTTACGAGGAGTTTGCCCTCCCACTTTCAGGCCAAGCCACTTGCATATAAACAGAGAGCCAAGCCCCCACCTTCTCAGGTTCCCTAGTTGGGTCATGAAACGTCTGCAAGAAAAACCACCCAGCTCAGAGAGCACCAAGGACCCCACAGTCTTCCTCCTCCTCCTCCTCCTCCTCCCTCCCTCCCTCCCTCCCTCCTCCTTCTCCTCCTCCTCCTCTCTGCAAACTCCCCTCCCTTCTAGCACTGATGATGTTCCCTAGTTGGGTCATGAAACGTCTGCAAGAAAATCCACCCAGCTCAGAGAGCCCCAAGGGCCTATAGTCCTCCTCCTCCTCCTCCTCCTCCTCCTCCCTCCCTCCTCCTTCTCCTCCTCCTCTCTGCAACCCCCCCCTCCCTTCTAGCACTGATGATGTTCCCTAGTTGGGTCATGAAACGTCTGCAAGGGAACCACCCAGCTCAGAGAGCACCAAGGACCTATAGTCCTCCTCCTCCTCCTCCTCCTCCTCCTCCTCCTCTTCCCTCCCTCCCTCCTCCTTCTCCTCCTCCTCTCTGCAACCCCCCCTCCCTTCTAGCACTGATGATGTTCCCTAGTTGGGTCATGAAACGTCTGCAAGGGAACCACCCAGCTCAGAGAGCACCAAGGACCTATAGTCCTCCTCCTCCTCTTCCTCCTCCTCCTCCCTCCCTCCCTCCCTCCCTCCTCCTTCTCCTCCTCCTCTCTGCAAACCCCCCTCCCTTCTAGCACTGATGATGTTCCCTAGTTGGGTCATGAAACGTCTGCAAGGGAACCACCCAGCTCAGAGAGCACCAAGGGCCTATAGTCCTCCTCCTCCTCCTCCTCCTCCTCCTCCTCCTCCTCCTCCTCCTCCTCCTCCTCCTCCTCCTCCCTCCCTCCCTCCCTCCTCCTTCTCCTCCTCCTCTCTGCAAACCCCCCTCCCTTCTACCACTGATGTTCCCTAGTTGGGTCATGAAACGTCTGCAAGAAAAACCACCCAGCTCAGAGAGCATCATGGACCCCACAGTCCTCCTCCTCCTTCTCCTCCTCCCTCCCTCCCTCCCTCCTCCTTCTCCTCCTCCTCTCTGCAAACCCCCCTCCCTTCTACCACTGATGTTCCCTAGTTGGGTCATGAAACGTCTGCAAGAAAAACCACCCAGCTCAGAGAGCCCCAAGGGCCCCACCTGCTACCGGACAGGGGGAAAAGCTGCCTTGAAGCCGATGCCGTTTGCCAGGATCCCGCACGGGGACGGTTTCCCAATGACAAAGACACGGCTGCTTTAAAAGGTTCGGCGGTTTGGCCAGGCGAGTGACACTTCACCCATAGGTTGCGCATGGTATGGTTAGGCGTGTGTCGTCATGTATGTGTTTCACTTTGAGAGCGGGAAACTAAATTTCATTTTGGGGGTGTGCCCTTGTGCCCACAGTAAAAAAAAAAAAGACAATAAAGGTGATCTTATCTATCTTGTCTTCCCTTCCCTTCTTCCTCCACCCAACCGACCTTCAGCCGCCATCATCACCATCAGCCCCTCCCCGGAGGTCGCGGAAGGCCAGGCCGTCCGCCTCTCCTGCGGGCTCAGCGGCAACCTCTCGGTCCCGGCCAACTACTCCTGGTTCAAGGGGGGCCTCCGTGTCCCGGAGGTCTCCGGGGATTCCCTGCTCCTCGAACACGTGGCCGCGGAGGACGCCGGCTCGTATAAATGCCGAGTGGACTATCACGGGACCAGCAAAACCTCCAGTTCAGCTTCTCTCTCTGTGCTGTGTAAGAACCCGCCCCGGCGTTCCCGACTCACCTCGCTTAGCGACCGTTCAAAGTCACGACGCGACTGGAAAAAAGTTTTACGGAAACTTGATAAGATGACCGTTTTTTTCACACTTACGACCGTTGCGGCATTCCTGCGGTCACGGGATCAGAATTCAGACTCTGGGCCACTGACTCGTATTTATGACGGTCGCGGCGTCCCGGGGTGGGTGGGTGGGTGGGTCAGGCGATCCCCTTTTGCGACCTCCTGACGAGCAAAGTCCGTGGGGAAAGCCGGATTCACTTAACGACCGGGTGATTTATATAACAGCCGCGGTGATTCACTTGGCAACCAAGGCAGGAAAGGTCGTAAAATGGGGCAAAACTCATTTAACGAATGTCTCGCTTAGCCACGTAAATTGTGGGCTCGGCTGCGGTCGTAAGTTGGGGATTTCCCGCACGTCATAAAACGGCCAGGCTTGAAGAAGCCTCCAGGTCTCTCCATGATATTTATTGTTTTTCATGCCTTCCTGAAAGTCAGTTCTAACTCCCTTTGCAAGCTCCTTTATTCCCAGAAATATCATCCGGTGCGCATGATTATTAGAATAATAGAATAGCAGAGTGGGAAGGGACCTTGGAGGTCTTCTAGTCCAACCCCCTGCTCAAGCAGGCGACCCCTAGACCATTTCAGACAAATGGTTGTCCAGTCTCTTCTTAAAAGCCTCCAGTGTTGGAGCACTCACAGCTTCTGGAGGCAAGGAGTTCCACTGGAGAATTGTCCTGACTGTCAGGAAGTTTCTCCTTAGTTCCAGGTTGCTTCTCTCCTTGACGAGTTTCCAACCATCGTTTCTCGTCCCGCCCTCTGGTGCTTTGGAGAATAAATTGACCCCCTCCTCTTCTTTGGGGCAGCCCCCCAAATACTGGAGCGCTGCTATCCTGTCTCCCCTATTTCTCCTTTTCCTTAGACCGGCCAAACCCAAATCCCGCAGCCGTTCTTCGTACGTTTTAGTCTCCAGGCCCTGGATCGTCTTACTTGCTCTTCTCTGAATTTTTCCCAAACCCTCAATGTCTTTTTTGACCTTTACCACCCGACGTGGACATCGGGCCACCATAATTACGGGCGGTCTCTGGTTTCAGACGCACCGAGGAACCTCCACGTGTCGCTTTTCACGGAGAGCGAGAGGGGAACCGTGGCCGTCTTCCAGTGTTCGGTGGACAGCCAGCCTGCCGCCACCTGGGTCCTGTCGAAAGGAGGAGCCATCTTGGCCACCAGCGGCGGAAAGGACGAGCCGGCCTCTCGGCGGGTCAGCGTCACCACCGGGCCCGGCACCCTCCGTGCAGAGATGACCGGGGTGGTGCCAGGAGACGAAGGGAGCTACGTCGTGACGGCCACCAACGCCCACGGATCCACCTCCCGACAGCTCTACTTTCGGGTGCAAAGTGAGGGTTGCCTTTGTTAGCCTCAGGGCAGGGGGGGGAACTGCTCCTCACCCCAAATTCACACGTCTTTACAGCGGGTCCTCGACTTAACGGCCGTTCGTTGAGTGACCGTTCAAAGTTACAACGGCGCTGAGAAAAAGAGACTTAGGATCGCTTTGTGCTCTTAGGACCGCCGCGATGTCCCCGTGCGGTCACGAGATCAAAGCTCGGACGCTTGGGTGACCGGCTCGCATTTATGACGGTCACCGTGTCCCGGGGGGAGGTCAGGCGATCATCCCCTTTGGCGACCTTCTGACCAGGAAAGTCAGTAGGATTCGCTTAAGGACTTCAGTGATCCGCTTAACGACTGTGGCAAGAAAGATTGCGAAATGGGGCAACATTCACCTGATGGCTGTCTCGCTTAGCAGCTGAAATTTTGGACGCAGTTGAAGTTGTCAGTCGAGGACTGCCTGTATTATGGTCTTTGAACAGTCTTTACAATTTAATAGTAAAGAGAGAGAGAGATGAGAGGGTAGACAGATGATAGACAGACAGACAGACAGACAGACAGATAGACAGACAGACAGACAGACAGACAGACAGATATGAGATAGATAAATAGATAGATAGATAGATAGATAGATAGATAGATAGATAGACAGACAGACAGACAGAGACAAATAAAGATGAGAAAAGATAGATAGATAGATAGATAGATAGATAGATAGATAGATAGATAGATGATAGATAGATAGATAGATAGATATAGATATGATAGATAGATAGATAAACATACAGATAGATAGATAGATAGATAGATAGATAGATAGATAGACAGACAGAGACAAATAAAGATGAGAAAAGATAGATAGATGATAGATAGATAGATAGATATAGATATGATAGATAGATAGATAGATAGATAGATAGATAGATAGATAGATAGATAGATAAACATACAGATAGATAGATAGATAGATAGATAGATAGATAGATAGATAGATAGATAGATAGATAGATAGATAGATAGATAGACAGACAGAGACAAATAAAGATGAGAAAAGATAGATAGATGATAGATAGATAGATAGATATAGATATGATAGATAGATAGATAGATAGATAGATAGATAGATAGATAGATAGATAAACATACAGATAGATAGATAGATAGATAGATAGATAGATAGATAGATAGATAGATAGATAGATAGATAGACAGGCACAGAGAGAGACAGATATGAGAAGATAGATAGATGTAGATAATTTCCCCTTCACTTATGGCCATTTACTTCCTTCCCCCTCCCTCTTCCTCTCTCCCCCTCCCCCTCCCTCCCTTCTTTCTAAGTGCCAGCGTGCCTTTCCTCCAGTTATGCCTCACCGTGTCCTTCCCTTTTCCTATTTTCCCCACCCGGGATCCAGCGGCCCGGATTCTGATCACGCCCTCCCCAGAGGTGGTCGAAGGGGACCAGGTCAGTCTCGCCTGTGACCTGACGGGAAGCCACCCGGAGGGTGCCAGCTTCTCCTGGTACCGGAACAGCAAACGCCTCCAAGGGGAGGCCGAGGGCACCATGGCCTTCCTGGCCGTCACCCGCCTGGACGCCGGAGCCTATTACTGCAAAGCCCAGGGCGCCGAGGGGAGCAGCCTCAGCGTCTCGCCATCCGTCAGCCTGACCGTCTTTTGTAAGTGCCGAAGGGCCGCTTTCTCTCCAGATCCCTCTCACGTTACAGGCTGGGAACGGTACCTCCGGACCCGAAAGTGGGGGGGGGAGCCTCCCCATAAACCGTGAGAACAATTAGCCAGTGGAACTACCTGCCTCCAGAAGTTGCAGGCGCTCCAACACTGGAGGCTTTTCAGGAGGGATTGGACGGCCACTTGATTTTGATGTCTTGCTTGATCGGGGAGGGGGGGTGAGGTTGGACTAGAGGACCTCCGAGGTCCCTCTCACAGCCAGCTTCCAAGGGTATCTGGAGGTCAAGAGGCGTTGAGATGGTGGGTCCCCCCCCCCGTGATGTTTTCAAAGCTCACAGAGCCGTCTTCTCTGTGCTGGCTTGTTCAGAATTTGTAGAACCCCCCCCCCGCTTAGAGTAATAAATAGAATAACAGACTTAGAAGGGACCTTGGAGGTCTTCTAGTCTGACCCCCTGCTCACATAGGAGACCCCCTATACCATTTCAGTCAAATGTTTGTCCAATCTCTTCCTAAAAACCTCCGGCGGGGAAGCGCCCCCAATTTCTGGTGGCAAGCCGTTCCGCTGGTTAAGGCTTCTCATTGACAAGAATTTTTTCTTGCTTCGTTCTAGGTTGCTTCTCTCCTTTGAATAGTTTACGCCCGTCGCTTCTTGTCCGGGGGGGTTTGGGGAGCAAATTGACACCCCCTCTTCTTTGGGGCAGCCCCTGAAATATTGGGAGCCTTGCTATCCTATCGCCTCTAGTCCTTCTTTTCCTTAAATTGTTGTTAGCTGCGAAGTCGTGTCCGACCCATCGCGACCCTTAAATGAGACATCCCCAATTCCAGCAGCCCTTCTTCCTTAGGTTTTAGCCTCCAGCCAGCCCCTTAATCATCTTTCTTGCTCTTTTTCTGCACGTTTTCTAGATGCTCGACTCAAAGGGTAGGAAACTGGCTGGCTGGCTGGCTGGCTGGGGAGTCTGGATGTTGTAGTCCCAAGTACATGGTAGGGAAAGCTGGTTTTAGGCAGAATCAATTCGCCTGCTTCAAGCTCTGCTTTTCCACCGAAACCTTCCTTAGAGCACCCCCTTGTGAAAGATGAAGCCAAAATAAGGAAGGGGGGGAGGTCTTCCTCCATCCCAGCATCTTTCCCGCCCCCCCCCCACCGCCCCCCACCGCACAAACAGCTGGGCCCCTCCCCAGCTAAAGATAGAAATCCATGGAAAACCGATTCCTGGCTGTGCCTTCTGTGGCCAGGAGGGGGAGCTATTGGCTTACGAGAGATGGCTGTCTGGAAACCTATCAGGGACATTTCTAGAATTACATGACGGCAATTATTCCAGTATTTGAGGGGCTGCCACGAAGAACAGGAGGGGGTCAGATTATTCTCAAAAAGTGCCCGAAGGCAGGAGAAGAAGAAGCAAGGGATGGAAACTCATCAAGGAGAGAGGCAGCCTGGAATTAAGGAGGAATTTCCTGACAGTGAGGACAATTGATCAGTGGGACAGCTGGCCTCTAGAAATCATGGGCGCTCCATCCCTGGAAGTTTTTAAGAAGAGGCTGGACAGTCCCTTGTCTGAGATGGTCTAGGTTCTCCTGCTTGAGCAGGGGCTGGACTAGAAGACCTCCAAGGTCCCTTCCAGCTCTGTTCTGTTCTGTTCTGTTCATTTTCTATTCCTGTTCTGTTCTATCCTATCCTATCCTATCCATTTTCTATTCTATTCTATTCTATTCCTGTTTTATCCCATCCCATCCCATCCTATTCTATTCTATTCTATTCTATTCTATTCTATTCTATTCTATTCCATTTTCTATTCTATTCTATTCTATTCTATTCTATTCTATTCTATTCTATTCTATTCTATTCTATTCTATTCTATTCTATTCTATTCCCTATTCCTTCTATTCTATTCTATTCTATTCTATTCTATTCTATTCTATTCTATTCTATTCTATTCTATTCTATTCCCTATTCCTTCTATTCTATTCTATTCTATCTATTCTATTCTATTCTATTCTATCCTATCCTATCCATTTTCTATTCTATTCTATTCCTGTTTCATCCCATCCCATCCCATCCCATCCCATCCCATCCCATCCTATTCTATTCTATTCTATTCTATTCTATTCTATTCTATTCTATTCTATTCTATTCTATTCTATTCTATTCTATTCTATTATTTTATCCCATCCCATTCTCTATTCTATTCTATTCTATTCTATTCTATTCTATTCTATTCTATTCTATTCTATTCTATTCTATTCTATTCTATTCTATTCTATTCTATTCTATTCTATTCCATATTCTATTCTATTCTATTCTATTCTATTCTATTCTATTCTATTCTATTCTATTCTATTCTATTCTATTCTATTCTATTCTATTCTATTCTATTCCCATGAGCTACGTAGATATTTGGGGGATTTTGGCCGGGATTATATGCTATGGTTAGTTGCCTTGGGATTTTAGAGTTAGTTTTCCTTTGCCGATACCAGGCCGTGTATTCAATAAACCGGTAAGCTTTCCAGAAACTAAAGTGACCCTGGACTTTTTGTTTGGATATTCGATCCGGAGGTTGGCACCCACCTTCGGGATTCCACGCCTCCCTAGCTTCTGCAATCAGGCCGTTTGATTTCTCTCCCCCCCTCCCACAGACCCCCCTCGGGAGCCCCAGATCACAGCTTTCCTGGAGACGCAAGGTGGCCGAGTGGCCGTCCTCCTCTGCTCAGTGGAGAGCGACCCCCAGGCCCACCTCGCCATACACAAAGGCCAGCAGCTCTTGGCCTCCAGCACGGACTCAGCACTTGCCCACCCCCAGCGGGTGAAGACCTCCCCCACATACAACAGCCTGAGAGTGGAGATCTCCGACGTGGTGATGGAAGACGAAGGGGAATACCTGTGTTTTGCAAGCAACCGGTACGGCAACGGGAGCGCCAGGGTCACCTTCAGAGCAGAGGGTGAGTAGGAGGGACGCCCGGGTTTTATCGGCAGCTTCTGGGAAAGGACCGTGTGGAGCTCAGGGCACCCTGGAAAGACTTGTGCCCCAGAAGTCACAGCCTCCTGTGGGGCAGTTGGGGAGGCTTGTGGGAAAGTGCATTGTGACCTTGTCCCCCAAGCAGCCTGGATGCCCTTTGAATTCGAGAAAGGATTCTGCTTCAAAAGTCAGTGCTGTTGTTTTGTTCAAATGTTTCATGACCCAGCAGGGTAACATCGTTAGTGCAAAAAGGAGTGGGGTGCGTGGAGAGGAGGAGGAGGAGGACTGTGGGGTCCTGGATGCTCTCTGAGCTTGTTGGCTTTCTTGCGGACGTTTCATGACCCAGCTAAGTAACATCATGAGTGTTAGAAGGGAGTGGCGTTTGCAAGGAGGAGGGAGAGGAGGAGGAGGAGGAGGAGGAGGAGGAAGACTGTGGGGTTCTGGGTGCCCTCTGAGCTTGTTGGTTTTCTTACAGACGTTTCATGACCCAGCTAGGTAACATTATTAGTGCTAGAAGAGAGTAAGGTTTGCCACTTACATATAAAGAGAGGGCAAACCCCACTCCTTCTAACACCGATGATGTTACAGAGTTGGGTAATGAGATGTCTTCAAGAAAGCAACCAACCTCGGAGAGCACCAAGGACTCCACAGTCGTCGTCCTCCTCCTCCTCCTCCTCCTCCTCCTCCTCCTCCTCCTCCTCCTCCTCCTCCTCCTCCTCCTCCCCCTCCCTGCTCCCCACCCATGAAAAGGTGGTGTTTCTTTTGGTTTCTCTGTTCCACAAAGGGCAAAAACGTTTCAGCCACGGAGAACAAACACTAACAATGAAAGTTACACCCCAGTATTGACGTACAAGCCACCCAGAGTCATTTTGAGAGTGAGGTGTGTGTGGGGGGGGAGGCCCTATAAACAGTGGTGGGATTCAAATAGGTGAACAACCGGTTCTCTGTGTGGTTGCCGCTTCCGGAAGTCCATTCTGGGCTTGGGCAACAAAAAAAATAGCTACCGGTTCTGCCAAAGTGGTGCAAACCGGCTGAATCCCACCATTGCACATAAACGTAATACATAAATGCATAACACGAATGTCTGAGTGCAAACCAGCAATTCACCCTGCTGCCTTCCTTCTGGTTTTGCAAGAAGAGCCAAATATTTCAGGGGCGGGGGGGGGGGGAGTGGGGCTGGTTAAGGAACTGTTTGCCACTCTGCCTCCGGGTCATCCCGAATATGAATCCAGAAAATTCCAGACAAATCTCCCCAGCCCTTTCGTGCTGGTAGCGAGTCATCTTTCCCTTCTCTCCTCCTAGCTGCAAAGCTCTGGATTTCTCCTCCAGACGCTCTGGAAGGAAACTCCGTCAACCTGACCTGTGCCGTGGACAGTGAGGCCGTCGGGGAGATGCGCTACACCTGGTTTAAGAACAACGAGTGGTATGCAGAAGGCTTGCTCCGGAGTCTGGTGTTCCACCAGGCCACCGTAGAAGATGCGGGCACCTACTACTGCTCCGTCCACACCCGGGAGAGGACGCGGAACTCCTCCTTAAGCACCTTGAATGTCCTTTGTAGGTCCCGGGTGAGGGGTAGGGTCTGAAAAAGAGGGGGCTTTCTGCAATAGGCCTCCCTAAGCC
>NC_139521.1:76388064-76435222 GCF_947247035.1 Vipera ursinii
GTGGGTGGCTTTAGGACCAGCTCCGCCCGCCCTCTTTTGCCCCAAACGTTGAAGGCGAAAGTTTTCGTCCGGCAAACCCGCGCAAGGTCACGTGTGAATGAGGGTCTGTCCTTTTCTCACGAAATAGATTGGTCGGGCCTGGTTAGAACAAGAAGCAGCTTGAGCAGGGCAAGACGCCGGCGAGCGGGGGCCGCGAACTCCCGTTACACCCGGAGGCGTCCCAGGACCCTTGGGGGTTATTCGGGGGGGGGGGAGCCCGTCTGTGCAATCCGGTGGCCTGGCATTTCCCCAGCTCAGCGGATGGATGGAGGGATGGATGGATGGATGGATGGAGATGTGGAGGAAGGGAAAGGGAAGGGAAGGGAAGAGAGGGAAGAGGGAAGGGAGAGAAGGAAAGGAAAGGAAGAAAGGAAGAGAAGGGAAGGGAAGGAAGAGGGAAGGGAAGGAAAGAAGGGAAGGAAGGGGAGAGGAAGGAAGGAAGGAATGAAGGGGAGGAAAGGAAAGAAGGAAAGGAAAGGAAGGAAATAAGGAAAGGAAGATAAAAGAAGGAAGGGAAGGAAGGAGGGGAGGGGAGGGGAGGGGGAGGAAACAAAAGGGAAGAGAAGAGAAGGAAGGGAAGGAAGGGAAGGGATCAGCCCCCAGGAGGAACTTCCTGCCCTGCATCCCCGAACAGCGGGGAAATGAGCAGGGCGCAACCACTGCGCTCCTCCAGGGCTGCTCTGACCGGCTGTGCGGGAGCGGCCGGGCCGTTCTTTGTTCGCCAAGGAAGGAACCGGGCAGGCCCCGCAAGCAGGAAATTACGTGCGGGGGGGTGTATCCGCCCGCGCCCTCCTCCCTCCGCGCATCTCGCTTCCCCCCCCTCCCCCCCAAGCTTCAGGGAGGGGGAGGCTCGCTCAGCGAAGGCGGACCGAGCGCCGGGACTCTGGCTGAGATTCTCCCCCCCCCCCACCGCGCCCCCCCCCCGCAGCCGGGGTCGCCTGGAGCCGGGGACAGTCCAACCTGGGCTGGCGGGCGGGGGCGGGGCGGGCGGGGCGGGGGGAGGCAGGGCTTGCTGGCTGCGCTCGCCCTCTCGCCCTTCGCTCATCAGAGGGAGACGGCGCGCAGGCTGGCGGGCGGGCGGGCGGCAGGGGCGCAGCGCGGGGATGGAGGCGGAAGGCGCGACCGGAGCAGTTTGAGCCGCTGAACCGGCCCGGCGGGGGGCAAGACATGGCCGAGGGGGTCGCAGAGGGTCGGAACCCCCGCGCGTCTCGCTCCCCCCCCGCCGCCGCCGCCGCCGCCGCCGCCGGGACTCCCGCAGCTTCTCAACGCGGCGGGGGGCTTCTAAGGAGAGGCAGCTGCGGGACTTTGGGGGTCGCCCTCTAGGTTCCGGGGCAGCCGGAGGCCTCCAGAGCGGGAAAGCTGGGCGAGGGTCGCCGAGCACCATGCCGCCCCCCTGGGCTTCCCGCTCCGCTGCGGGCCAGCCGAAGTAGCCGGGAGGAAGCAGGGGGTCTGCCGAGAAAGCGCCCATGTTCCACCCCGGCGTGAGCGATGGGCTCAGCGGCTCTGGCAGACGCGCCCTCCTCCTGGGCGAGGCCGGCGGCCCCTCCGAGCGGGCGCGGGACAAGGAGAGCGCCAAGGGACGCGGAGGAGGAGGAGGAGGCGGCGGGGAGCTCCAGGACCTGGCGGCGGGGACGTCGGCTTCCAGCGGCCCTTCCCAAGAGTCCGGCCCGGGAAGCGGCGGCCACTCTCCCGCGGGCGAAACGGATTACTGCCGCCGGATCTTGGTGCGAGGTAAGGGGCGCGAGAGGCGATGGGGTCGCTCCATCCCTGGAGGTTTTGAAGAAGAGGCTGGACACCCGCCGGTCTGAAACGGTGCTATGGCGTCTCCCGCTTGAGCAAGGGGGCTGGACTAGAAGACCTCCGAGGGTCCCTTCCGGCTCGATTCCGATTCTGATTCGGAGTTAGCCGCCTCTGCCTCCGATTCGGAGGGTCCCAGCCTAGCGATGCCAGAGGTAGGAGGGCTTTTGTAGACATCCCGCCTCCCCCAGCAGCGTCTTCTCGACTTTTTATGCCCCCCCTCTCGCCCAAAGACCCTCCAAAACAGGGGGCTCTTGCCTCCCCACCCCCACCCCACCTAACCCCTCGCTTTTTCCAGCCTTCTTCCTCTCCAAACCTGGCCGTTCTTTGCGACCCTACGGAGCTCTTCCCCCCCCCCCCGCCGCGCGCGTCCCTCTTTCAGCCCCCTCGGATTCCGGGCTCCCCTTTGGGGCTTCCTTGCCCCCTGTCGCTCCCCTCCCCCCCCCCGCAATTGCGGGCCTCGAGCTGGCTGCCCTCCCTTCTGCGCGGCAGCTGCCCTTTCGGGCCGGCGTTTGGTCCTTCCTCCCGGCTCCCGCTTCGCCGCAGCTCGTGCCAACCGATCCGGTCCCGGTTGCTCCTACCGGGGTCCCTTTTCGGTCTCCTGCCCCTCCCCCCCCTCACCCGGTTCCATGCATTGGAGGAAGAGCAGCCAGCCCAGGCTGGATTCCTGCTGGTGCATTTTGGGTGGGGAGGGAAGACGGAGCTCAGGCGAAGATTTTCTCCTGTGCGTGTTTGTTTGTATTTGTGTGTGTGTGTGTGTGTGTGTAATTAAGACTGGAAGACCTCCAACGGCTGAAAGGCTAACTTGTCTTGGGTCGCCTTTGCAGTCCGGCAATGCACGGGGTGGGGCGGTTGGGAGGATCGCTCTTGCCCACATCTGCTCCCCCCCCCAAGCTGCCCGGCCTTCGCGGGGGGGGGGGGGAACGGGACGTGAGCGCGCGCGTGTCCCCGCACCAGCCTCGTCGCAGGGAAACCGCGTCACCGCGGCCTCAAAGAGCCCAGCGCGGGGTTCTTCTCTCTCCCCCCCCACCGCTTGGCCTTCACGAAGAGAAATCCCCTCCCCCCGCCCAGGTCATATGCCCCTTCTCCCCCCCTCCCCGCCTTTCGTAACCCGCCGCCTTTGGGACATTCTTGCGCCACGCTCCCCATCACCCTCCGCAGACGCGGGCCTTGGTTGGGAAGGATGGGAACGGGAGTCCCGCAGACCAGCTCGCGGGAGGTGGGAGGGAGAGGTGGGGGGCGCTGGCATCAGCGAAGGGGTTTTGCCAGGCAGCCCCCGAGCTGGGCCGGCGAGCCGGTTCGGTTGAGGATGTGGTTGCGAAACAGCCTCGGAGAAAAGTGGGGGGGGGGGGAGGAGACGGGGCGGGGCAGACACCTCAAGAAGAATGGCTTGGATCTGGCAGGGGGAGAGGGGGGGCCTCTTGGTCCCCCTCGCGATCCTCTGCCAGGCCCAGAGGGTCCCTTCTCCTGGGTTAGGGGTTTCCGCGTCCTTTCAACTTCGGAAGAAAGACCTGGCCCTGCGCTTGGCCTGGCCGGACAGCGCCCCCCCCCCCCCCCGCGCGCGTCCTTCCTTTTCCTTACCTGCTCTGGGGCGAGATTTGTCGTGGGACCCCTTCGGCGACCCCTGCCGCCTTCCCGAGGTGACTTGATCGAGGTTGTTCGCTGAGATCAGAGTGGGCCTTCTGACGTTTCAAAAGTGTATGTGTGTGTGGGGGTGTGGGGGTGTCCTCGCCGTGAAATCACCCCCCAAAGCAGATGAAGGGACCCTCGGAGGGGAGACTGACCCAGCCCTTTGGGAGCTGCGGGGTGGTGGTGGTTACCCAGCCCCCCCCCAGTGGGGAACGGGGCTGACTTCGCTCTACCCCCCCCCTTCGGCTCTCTGGTGAAATTCCGGGGGGCAGCGGCGGTCGGAGGGGCTGTTGGCTGGACCCCCGCAATTGTTACAAGTGACCCAAAGGGCCGCGGAGACCGAAGGTCCAAATGGGAGGGGGGGGGAGTCTCTGCTGCTCAGGCCGAGAGGCGTCTGAATTGCCCTTTTCGGACACCCCCCAAATTGCAAGCTCTATTTCAGTGGGATATTAACCGGGGTGGGGGGAGGGTTCACTTACAAATGCGAAGGTGAATTTGGGACCTCTTATTACACCGATAGAGAAAGAAATCCTGGAAAACGGAGGGGCTACAATAAGGAGTGCCGGTTAAAGGGCAAGAAGGGGCCAGAAGAGAATTATTACTAGTAGTAGTAATGCTACTAGTAATAATTCTCTGGTAGTAGTAGTAGTAGTAACTGCCCCACTGTCATACCAAGGAAAGGAAAGGCGGCACCAGAAGGGAATTACCACTACTACTAATGCTAGTAATAATAGTTATAGTACAATAGCCAGTATGCCATTAGTTCTTACTAATGCTAGTAGTAATAATTCTCTAATAGTAGTGTTTGTTAGCTGTCTATCATAGGAAGGAAAGGCAAGGAGCCACCCGAAGTGAATTATTACTGCTAGTAGTAATGTTAGCAGTCATAGTACTAAATAGATAATAGTTGTAGTGTTTATGTAGTGTATATCGGAGGTGGTGACCCTTTGACAGCTGCATGCAACGAAATTTCATTTTAATGTATGCTGATTAGTGTACATTGAAAGTGACAATAAAGTTGCTATTCCATTCCATTCCGTTCCGTTCTGTTCTATTCTAACCTGTCCTATCCTATCCATATTCTATTCTATTCTATTCGATTATCATTATTCTATTCTATTCTATACTGTTATCATTATTCTATTCTATTCTGTTCTGTTCTGTTTTATTCTATTTTCTATTCTATTCTATTCTGTTATTATTCTATTCTATACTGTTATCATTATTCTATTCTATTCTATTCTATTCTATTCTATTCTATTCTGTTATTATTCTATTCTATATTGTTATCATTATTCTATTCTATTCTGTTCTGTTCTATTCTGTTATTATTCTATTCTATACTGTAATCATTATTCTATTCTATTCTATTCTATTCTATTCTGTTATTATTCTATTCTATATTGTTATCATTATTCTATTCTATTCTGTTCTGTTCTATTCTGTTATTATTCTATTCTATACTGTTATCATTATTCTATTCTATTCTATTCTATTCTATTCTATTCTATTCTATTCTATTCTATTCCATTTTCTGTTCTATTCTATTCCATTTTCTGTTCTATTCCATTTTCTGTTCTATTCTATTCTAGTATAATAGCTAGTATGCAAAGCGACCAAAACAGGGGCTTCCCCGCCGTTTCTCCTCCGTTTCCCCCTCGGAATTGGGGAGGGGGAGGCAGTGCAGGGTCGGCCTCCGGCTTCTCCTTCTCTTCCCCTCCAAGGTTGGGGACCCGGGGTGGGGGCTGGAGAGAAAGCGGCGGAGGGGACCCCCGAGCCAGGCCCGTCCGCGCTCTTTCCCACGAGGCCTCTTTCCCTCCGCGGCTCCATCTGGCCCCGCGTCTTTTGGCAGGCAGGATTCCGCCTAGGCCCCGAGCCGCCGCTGTTTCGGCCTCCGTCTCTCCCTTCCCTCCGTCGCCCTCCGTGAAGGCGCTTCCTCGGACCTCGAGGCCTGGGCTTCTGAACGCCTTTCGGGTTCAGGCGGCCGATCCGGTCCCCCCACCCCCGAAGCTGAGCCGAGCTTGGTTTGCATCGCCGGGGACGCCGCCGGAAAATCTCGATTTTTTTTTCTCCCCACCAAGCCTTTGCTGGTTTCCCCCCTAAAATGTGCCGCCTGGGCTGGATCTCGCTCTCTGCAACTCCCCTGCCCGGTGCCCCGTTATTGATTCACGCCAGGCCTCCCCAGAAAAGCAAATTAGTGAATTGGAAAAATCGTTCGGTTTGATTCTTTCGCCGCGTTTCGGCGGCCGCTCTTGGAGCCGTTTGCCTCGGAGGAAGCCTGCGGGCAGCCTCGGGGGAAAAAAAAAACCCGTCCGGGGATCAGGCCCTTCAGCCTTTCGATCCGGTGGTTTTCGGTGGATCGCTGGCCTTGGGGTTGATCCCTGGAGATTTTTGCACGGGCTTCATGGACCGGCGAGGCCCTGGCGCGGAGGTTTGCAAGGAGGCCCACGCGCGAGCCTCCGCGCAGCCTTCCCTTGTGGTATAGTAAAGACCTCCCGCCTTTACCCAATTTATTTTCCATATTTTTAATTTGTTTTTTTTTTAAAAAAAAAATCCTCAGACTTACGTAGCTTCCCACCTCGCGGCCGGCGACTCTCAGTGGCGCAGCGGCAAAGCGAAAAACGAAGCAGTCCTTCCTTAATGATTTAGATTTAGATTTTAGATTTTATTAGATTTCTATACCGCCCTTTCCCGAAGGACTCAGGGCGGTTTACGGGCCATGTTAAAATCACATCAATATAAAATACAAAGTTAAAAGAGAATGAAAAGATTAAAAGATTTGAGGACGGATGCATTTTTACGTTGTGATCGCGATTGATGGCTGCTGCTTGGACGTGCACTGCGAATTCCTTGGGCTTCCCAACCACGGCTGGCCAACAAAGACTCCTAATTCTAATTCTCAGAGGAAACAACACGATAATTAGGGTTAACCTAATGGTTTCAAAGAACGGCGAACAGTTCCCCGCTTCTCTGGGGTGGTCCGCAGGCCTGACGGCCCAACCGGGTTCGGAGGGATCGTGGGAAAGTCAAACAGGGATGAGAACAGCCTCGTTTGAGGGGTGGGTGGGTGGGTGGTTGGGGGGAGACAGAGCAGGCACCCCGGCAGAGAGAAGGCCCACCGCTTGGAAACGTCTGGAAAGGGTCGTTTCCTAAAGGATGGGACCCCGTAATGTGTTCCGGATCTGAAGCAGGGTCAAATATAATCGGGGAGAAGGCGGCTCCGGGATACACCCCCCTCCCGAGAGTTTTAAAGGTCAAAAACAGCGTCCTGAATTAAACCGGGGAAGCGAGCAAACTCGTAACCTGCGCGTGAGAACAACAACAACAAAAAAAAAAGTGGGGGGAAAGCAGCTTCCGTTTTTGTTCTGGTTTCTCTTTTCTGCGGGCCCCAAATCTCCTCGGCTTTCCCTCTCCCCCCCCCAAAAAAAAAACTCCGCCGCCCCTCCCTCCCTCTCCTTCCTTCCTTCCTTCCTTCCTTCCTTCCTTCCTTCCTTCCTTCCGGCGAAGGCTTGCCGAGGGGTTTCTCAGAGGTGATTGGGGTCTCTCTCTCTCTGGCTTTGGGGGGGGGGGGGAAGAGACGAGCAGGCCGAACGAGGAGGAGGAGGAGGAGGAGGAGGGGAAGGAGAAGGAGAGGGAGGCGGAGGAGAAAGAGGAGGCCGAGGCCCCGATCCTGGAAACACTGTGGGCTGCTTCTGGCAAAAGCCTCCAGCCGCTCGCCACAAATTGGGGGGGGGGGGAACGATCGGGGCGACCCAGCCGAAGCCGCCACGGGGAGCGTCAATGTGGGCGCTGGCGGATCTGCCCCGAATCTGCGGGTTGGGGAAATCGCGCCCTTTCGAGACATTCTCATTGCTGAAGCTGTTCGGAGAAGGGCGCCGGGGGGGGGGGGGGAGCTAGGGGGGGGGGGCTCGGCGGGGATTTTTTTTTTTAAAAATGATGCTCCTTTAGCTACGAGACCCCCGTAGAGAAGGAGAGGACCCCGCCAGGCGGCCCTGGGCGCCCCCGAGAACGAGCGGCGTTTTCCCACGCGCGGAAAGGCACGCGAGTGGCCGGGCCTTCCTTCTCCCTGGCCGACACCCCAAGGAGGAGCCCGGCTGGGCGCCTAGACACCCCCCCCCGCCCACCCGCCCAATGGCTTTCCGAGGCTGCCCGGGCCTTGGCGGGGGGACCCCTTCGGAGCCGAAGCTCCCCTCGCCGTTTCCCCGCAAAGGCTCGGCGGGAACAAAGGGGAAGCGGAGGGGGGAGGGGAGGGGAGGGGAGGGGCAGACCGGGCCGCCTCGGCTGGAGCTCCTGGGCCGAATTCAGAGCTGTCCCCTCGCCCGCCGGCCCTCCCTCCCCTCTCTTCTTTCCTCTCCTCTCCTCTTTCCTTTCCCTTCCTTCCTTCCTTCCTTCCTTCCTTCCTTTCCTCCCTCCTTCCTTCTTCTAATAATTTTTCCTTCTTCCTCCCCCTTCCTTCCTTCCTTCCTTCCTTCCTAATAATTTTTCCTTCTTTCTCCCTCCCTCCCTTCCTTCCTCTAATAATTTTTCCTCCTTCCTTCCTTCCTTCCTTCCTTCCTTCCTTCCTTCCTTCCTTCCTTCCTCTAATAATTTTTCCTTCCTTCCTTCAATAATTTTTCCTTCCTTCCTTCCTTCCTTCCTTCCTTCCTTCCTTCCTCTAATAATTTTTCCTTCCTTCCTTCCTTCCTTCCTTCCTTCCTTCCTTCCTTCCTTCCTTCCTCTAATAATTTTTCCTTCCTTCCTTCCTTCCTTCCTTCCTTCCTTCCTTCCTTCCTTCCTTCCTTCCTTCCTTCCTCCCTCCCTCCCTCCCTCCCGTTCTCATCAGAGCTTAGCTCATTCCTTCCTTCCTTCCTTCCTTCCTTCCTTCCTTCCTCTAATAATTTTTCCTTCCTTCCTTCCTTCCTTCCTTCCTTCCTTCCTTCCTTCCTTCCTTCCTTCCTTCCTCTAATAATTTTCCTTCCTTCCTTCCTTCCTTCCTTCCTTCCTTCCTTCCTTCCTTCCTTCCTTCCTTCCTCCCTCCCTCCCTGCCTCCCTGCCTCCCTGGCAGGAAAGAAGGCAAAGAGGCGCCCAGTGGGAACCACCCTAAGGCCGCCCCAGCTGCCTCCCCGTCCCTGGTCCCCTTCTCTTCCGGAGCCGCCCAAAGGCTTCCGCAAAGAGATCTTCTCCCTTCCCGCCTGGCCAGCCCGCTTTCCTTTTAGGTCCCGCCGCCCCTGGCAGCTCCGAGCTGCAGAAACGCAACGAGAATGGCAGCGCTCCGTTTATTTATTTCTTATTTATTTATTAAATTTGTTTCCCCCCCCCGCCCCCCGTTTCCCTGCATAGTTTATTGCCAGGGAGCCAGGAAGGGGGAAATAAGAATAAGTCCCACTCGCATTCGAAATCCAGGTGCCGGTGAGAATTTGGGGATGTATTTTCTCTCCGGTAAAAAGGCTCACAATGAATCCTGAGGGACAATTTCGTTTTTCCAAATCGTAACCGCCGAGAGAGTTGGAGGAACCGCGGCGGTGCTGGAAGGCTTTCAGCTCCGGAGAAATTTTCTTTAAAAAGCGTGAATCGGCCCAAAACTGGGGGGGGGGGGGGAACGAGGGCGGGGAGGGGGCTCGGAGCGTGGATTCCCCTTTCATTATTTAAGCGCAAAGGGTTGTTCAATCTATCTGTTCGTTTCCTTTCCTTCGTATCCTTGGCTTCTCGACGGCTTATCTTGTTACATTATTAATATAGATGGGCGCGCGGATATGTTATTTATTTATTTTATTTAGCTAGCGAGGAAATATTGCAGGGCGAAAACGGGGGTGGTGGGGGGGGAAGAAGGCTCTCTTTTTCAGCCTGCCCCTCCCCCCCCCGCCGCCCCGAAAATGGCAATTGACTTCATTGGGAACTCTTCGATCGCGGATTTATTTCTGATAAATGATAAATGGAGGCCTAGATCGCAAGCGCAGCGTTTTGTGTGTGTGTGTGTGTGTGTGTGTTATTTACAACCGTAGGCTTCCGCAAAGTTGGATGCCGCCGTTAGAAACGAGGAGAGGAAAAGCTGTTTTCCGTCTCCCCGGTTTGAATAAAACATAAAATCAGATTTCATAAAACTCCAGGCCGTGGGCGCGCGAACGGGCCTACTATCTGTTACCCTGCGTAAATGCGCGCGCGAGAAATTTCACTGGAGATTTCGTTCCGAAAGGCGTCGTTTTGGCACTCGACGGCTTAACACGCGAGGAATTGTCTGGTATTTTTCAGATAAAGAGGCTCGCGCGCATCCCACGAAAGATTTGTACACGTCTGTAAGGCGCGCTGTTTACCAGGAGGCCTGTGGCAACGGACTTAAAACAAAAAGCTAAGCCAAGGATCCATCGGCAGTTACGAATCAACCCGACACGTGTCTCTCTACACGGCATTCAAACGGCGACGCTCCGATTTCGGGTCTGTTTTGCGTTGTTTTTTGTTTTTGTCTTGGGGAAGTTCACCTCTTTCCCCGGTTTGCGAGGGAAATTGCTGTCTTTCGTCCAGAGCCCCCCCTTGTGAAATTTGGGGGCGAGGGGGGGCACATAAATACGATAAATACTGTAAACGAATAAACGCTCGGAACTTTAGGAAGCCAAGATGAACTCTCTTGTTCAAATCTGAAATGGATAAAGGTGAATTCTTCATTTTTTCGCTTCCATCCGGGGGGGGGGGGGCGGTTGCATAAAGCGGACCTTGCTGAGATCTGTTGTGAAAGGAGAAACAGCGGCAAATTAGGGTTTAGGCCTGCTTAGGCCTCGGAAGGGAGACCACCAGGAGATCAATTCCCGTAGCCTACTTGCCGTGGCGTGGGAATTCGAAGCAGGAACACGGGCCTGGCGTTCCGCAGAGAGACGCTTCCTCAAGATTTCAATTGCTAAGCATGGTAGATTTTTTTTTAAAAAAATTAAAACTAAAACCGGAAGCGTTTGACTGGCCTTTCTCGCTTGGACCCTCTAACACAGCGTTTCCCAACCTTAGGAACTTGAAGATGCGTGGACTTCAACTCCCAGAATTCCCCAGCCAGCATAGCTGGCTGGGGAATTCTGGGAGTTGAAGTCCACGCATCTTCAAGTTCCTAAGGTTGGGAAACGCTGCTCTAACAAGAGCGGGCAGGGAAGCTGCCAAAGGAAGGGGGTTCCCCCCCCCCCCCACACACACACCCGCCGTCACCCTTCGCCTCAGGCTCCGGGACGCGACTCGGAAAGCGTGTTTCTCATTCCTGGGTGGGTATTAGTGACGTCTGAACGGTTGGCGGGTCGGGGAAAAAGCGCAGCCACAAACGGGAGCCCTCCAGATTTCTGGCTAACGGGCTCCACTTTGGGCTGGCATTTAAGGGGCGTTCAGCAAAGTCCCCCCGCCCCCCCTCGCTCCCCCCCCACGGGCCACGGGATCGGCTGGGTTCTGCAGATCTGCTTTAAAAAAAAAGGGGCGGCGGGACTAGATCCCCACCGCAAGCTCAGAAAGCCGAGGAGAAGGGCTGGGGCGAAATTTCTCCCTGGAACACCCCGCTCCTTCCATCCAGATCCTACCCCCCCCCTCCCCATTTAGTAGACCTGGCATCCAGACAAGGAGATCCACTGTGTGTTTGTGTGAACGGGCGGGCCTGCGTGGGTGCAAAAATCCGTTTGCCTTGGAAACTGCTGCGGGGTGAGGGGTGGGGGCTTCCGCCTGGGACCCGCCTCCCTCCCTCCCGGTGGCGGAAAGTCAGGTGTAAAAATCGGAATATCGGTGAATATCTGTGATGAATAAGAGCTGACGGCGGACTGGCCGATTATGGGCTACCAAGCCAGTGTTGACATGTGGCGACCACGGAGGTATAAGGCAGGACCAGACGGTTCATCACAGTAGGTAATAATGCCAGATAATGTGTAATAAGAGCGGGGGCGGGGAATTAATCACGGTGGGTTTGAATACCGGGTAGTGCATAACAGTGGAAGATATTAGCAGGGGGGAAAAATGCCAAATAGTTCGTCAGAATCAATTATACTGTAAAGGTCAATGGAGATTTACAATCATCCAGGTCAGAATTTCCACAGACGTTTTTATCTCTGCACTTTACGATGAACATCCTTCAAATGGAGGAAAGCTGTTTCTGGGTCTGGGGCTTCTCCAGGAGTGATCACTAGGAACCTTGGAGGTCATTTAGTCCAGCCCTCTGCTCAGGCAGCAGACCCTATACCATTTGAGACAAATGCTTGTCCAGTCTCTTCTTAAAAACCTCCAGAGTTGGAGCATTCACCCCTTCTGGAGGCCAGGAGTTCTGCTGGTTAATTATTCCTCACTGTCAGGAAGTTTCTCCTTAATTCCAGGTTGCTTCTCTCCTGGATTAGTTTCCATCCGTTGCTTCTCGTCCTGCCTTCGGGCGCTTTGGAGGATAGCTTGACCCCACCTCTCCTCTTCTTTGGGGCCACCCCTCAAATACTGGCTTTCATGTCCCCTCTAGTCTTCTTTTCAACAGGCTACTAGACCTGCAACCGTTCTTTGCATATTTGAGCCTCCAGTCCCCCTTTGTTACTCTTCTTTGCACACTTTCTGGGGTCTCAGCCCTCCCTCTGGGCTGTTTCTCCAGGAAAGGGGCGCAGGGTCACTTCACATCTCTGGGGGGGGCAAAGAAGAGGAAATATTTGCACAGAGATGGAAAAGAGCAGCGTGTTGACTGGTTTCAATCAATCTCTCAAACCAACAGGTCGTAAAGTTGGCAGGTTGCCCAAT
The DNA here is from genome assembly GCF_947247035.1 of Vipera ursinii. Classification (NCBI taxonomy): domain Eukaryota; kingdom Metazoa; phylum Chordata; class Lepidosauria; order Squamata; family Viperidae; genus Vipera; species Vipera ursinii. The sequence goes on from NC_139521.1 coordinate 76,400,236, forward strand.
CATGGTATAGGGTAGGGGTCTTCAAACGTGGCCCTGTTATGACTTGTGGACTTCAACTTCCAGAATTCCTCAGCCAGCTTTGCTGGCTGAGGAATTCTGGGAGTTGGAGTCCACAAGTCATAACAGGGCCACGTTTGAAGACCCCTGGTATAGGGTATCACCAACATGTGGCTTCAGGCCCGCTAGACTCGTGCCCCCATCTCAAGGGGGCAGCCGTATTGTTGGGGGTCAAAAAGGGGTCAGGCCCTGGGGCCTGCTGGCAGTTTGGACAGGGCACAATCACACGAGACAATTCGACTCACACCATCTCGTTGCCACATTCAAGCTGTGTCTACGGTCTCTCCTTAAAACCTTGACGTCGTGAGTGAAGATTTGGGGATACGGGTAAGTCCTCGACTTACAGCCGTGCATTTAGAGAGCGTTCGGAGTTACGACGGCATTGGGGGGGGGAAAGGGATTTTTCCCCCCCCCAAATCGTTTTCACGCTGCATCCCCATCCTTTCCGCGATCCAAATTTGGCCACTTGGCAACTGACTCATAGTTATGGTGGTGGCAGCGTCCTGGGGTCAACGTGATCCCCTTTTGCGACCGTCTGAACATGCGAAGTGAAGAGGAAAGCCAGATTCACTTAACGGCTGGGTTACTAACTTAACAACTGCAGTGATTCATTTAACAGCTGTGGGAAGACAGGGGGCAAAGCTCATTTATCAACTGTCTCACTTAGCAATGGGGGGGTCTCCGTTGTGATCGTAAGTCGAGGACTGCTTGTATTGGCCAGTGCAGGAAGCCATCCACTACCTCCTCCTCCACACCGCCCCTCACTCCAGCCATCCTCGCCCCCTGCTATTTGTTTACTCTCTCACTAGCACTGATGATGTTCCCTAGTTGGGTCCTGAAACATCTGCAAGGAAACCACCCAGCTCAGAGAGCATCAAGGACCCTACAGTTCTCCTCCTCCCCCTCCCTCTCCCCCTCCCTCTCCCCCTCCCCCTCCCCCTCCTCTCTTAACCCCCCCCCCCTTCCTTCCAGCACTGATAATGTTACCTATCTGGGTCATGAAATGTCTACAAGGAAACAACCACACTCAGAGAATACCAAGGACCCCACAGTCTCCTCCTCCTCCTCCTCCTCCTCCCCCCCCCCCCGAACTTCACTTTCTTCTAGCACTGACAATGTTCCTGAGCTGGGTCATAAAATATCTGCAAGAAAATGAACAAGCTCAGAGAGCACCAAGGACCCACAGTCCTCCTCCTCCTCTTCTTGCATACCTTCTCTAGTACGGATGATGTTACATAGTTGGGTCATAAAATGTCTTCAAGAAAACAACCCAGCTCAGAGAGCACCAAGGGCCCCACAGTCATCGTTCTCCTCCTCCTCCTCCTCCTCCTCCTCCTCCTCCTCCTCCTCCTCCTCCTCCTCCTCCTCCTCCTCCTCCGCTGTGGCTTCCTACCCCTCTGTCCTGCCTGGGGAGCTGTGCAATGTTGCCTATTCTGGCCGCTTCCCGAGCGAGGGCTACGTTTCTTTTCTTTTTAAAAAAAGTTTTCTTGATTTTCTAGTTCTACATTTAAATATTTAAAAAGCAGCGTGGCGGCTGAGTTGATTGATAATTCAATTATGTGCCAATATCTTTACTACAAGTCCCAAACTATGACATTCGGTATCTCCTCTCTTTTCCCCTTGGTGTGTTTACTGTCTCAATAATTCTTATTTTATCAATTAAAAAGAAATAACTTTCTCACCTTTATCAATAATGTTTAGTTTATACGTATCCTGGTTATCTTAACATTTGATCTTCATAGACAATCAATGTCCTAATTAGTTTTTTCCCAATTTTTGTTGTTGTTGTTAGCTGCGAAGTCGTGTCCGACCCATCGCGACCCCATGGACAACGTTCCTCCAGGCCTTCCTGTCCTCCACCATCTTCTGGAGTCCATCTAAGCTCACACCTACTGCTTCAATGACTCCATCCAGCCACCTCATTCTCTGTCGTCCCCTTCTTCTCTTGCCCTCAATCTTTCCCAGCATGAGGCTCTTCTCCAGTGAGTCCTTCCTTCTCATGAGGTGGCCAAAGTACTTGAGTTTCAGCTTCAGGATCTGGCCTTCTAAAGAGCAGTCAGGGTTGATCTCCTCTAGGACCGACCGGTTTGATCGCCTTACAGTCCAAGGGACTCGCAGGAGTCTTCTCCAGCACCAGAGTTCAAAGGCCTCCATTCTTTGGCGCTCAGCCTTTTTTATGGTCCAACTTTCACTGCCATACGTTGCAATTGGGAAGACCATAGCCTTGACTATACGCACTTTTGTTGGCAGGGTGACGTCTCTGCTTTTTAGTGTGCTGTCTAGATTTGCCATGGCTTTCCTCCCCAGGAGCAGGCGTCTTTTAATTTCTTGGCTGCAGTCCCCGTCTGCGGTGATCTTGGAGCCCAGGAAAATAAAATCTGTTCCCAATTTTTAGTTTCCCATTAATATTTAACTTAAACATTTAATATTTATAATTTCCAAGTTTTAAATGACCACAATTCCCTTTATCACAATTCATCACAAAATCTAACGTTCAGAATGCACGTCTTATCTATTTAAATATATTCTATTTCTCACCATCTTACACCAACTAATTGATAATGCAGTATAACACTCTTATTTTCTATTAATTTCCTAGTGTCTTAAATTTGGTAACCCAAAAATTTTCACTTATTTCAACATTAAATACTTCCTCTCTTTTTCTCTTGATGTCTACTATCTCATCTTTAAGCCCTGAAATTTTTGTTATAACAGCTAGTGAGGGCTACGTTTCTAATCACACCTGTGTCCCGGTGAGCAATTTTCCTGGATTTTCCCACAATGCCCCATTTCCAACATGCAGGAAATGGACCCGCCCCGTTGCCTTCGCCTGCCGCTTTGGTGATGTAATCCACAAGTAAGGCACAGGTAGTCCTCGCCTTAGAACGGTTCATGTAGTGACTCTTTGAAGTTACCCAAAAAAAGGGACCTGGCTGTTTTTCACACTCACAACCATTGCCACATCCCCGGGGTCACCTGATCAAAATTTGGATGCTTGTCAATCGATCCATATTTGGGACGGTTGTAACGCTGAAGGGCTGTCCCATCTTACGACCTTTCTTCCCGTCGTGGGTGAGTTGAATCCCTGAGGTTGTTAAGTGAGTCTCACGGTCGCTAAGTGAATCCGGCTTCCCCATTACGACTTTGCTTGTCAGAAGATCGTAAAAGGGGATCAGGTGACCCCTCCCAAGGACGCTGCGACCGTCATAAATAGGAGTCAGTTGCCAATTTGGACAAGGTGACTTTTTAGGGATGCCACGACGGTCGTAAGAGTGAAAAACGGTCCTGTCCCTTTTTGGAGTGCCGTTGCAACTTTGAAATGAACTGCCGTAAGTCGAGGACTGCCTGTATTCCAAATGGCGGTTTCCCCAGAAATAATTTCATGGTAGAATCTTTTTCAGATTCTGTGTTTCGGACAAACGTTCTGCTATTCTTGCTAGAAATTCCCCAAAATGTCATAACGTCACCTGCATTCAGATGGCGTAACTATATTGATATGGGTTTTTCCGAAATAAGGTGTGCAACTTTGTGGGCACACACACACACAGACACACACACACAATGCTAACAAGTAAAAGAGAGCCCTGTTTGTTACTATACCAGCTTAGGACAGTGTGCATTTTACAACCGAGTGTATTACAGGCCTTTCTGTGAAAATATACGCCGGTCCTACTTTCACCACAAAAGCCGGCTGGGTGAGTTTGGGCCAGTCGTTTTCTCTCGGCCCAGCCCACCTCACAGGGTTGTCGTGGGGAAAAGAGGAAGAGGAAGGAGTCTTAACTGTGTTTGCCACCTTGAGTTACTTATAAAAAATAACAAAGGCGGGATAGCAAATGTATAATAAAGTAAACAAATTTACACTAACAGGACTCTGCAGAAGGTATAATACCAGATTTAAGTGATTCAAATATTCAAATATTCTGCTTCAAAAATGCTTGGGTCTGCTTTGTCCTTCCTTCCTTCCTTCCTTCCTTCCTTCCTTCCTTCCTTCCTTTTTTCCTCCCTCCCTCCCTCCTTTCCTTCCTTCTTTCTCTTTCTCTTCTTCCTTCCGTCTTTCCTTCCTTCCTTCTTTCTTTCTTTCCTTCCTTCCTTCCTTCCTTCCTTCCTTCTTTCCTTCCTTTCTTTCTTCCTTCCTTCCTTCCTTCCTTCCTTCCTTCCTTCTTTCCTTCCCCTACGTAGTTCAGGAATGCTAACAGATTTTCCTGTCTATTTTTCTATTGTTGTTGTCTAGTCACTAAGTGGTGTCCGACACTTTGCAACTCCGTGGACCACAGCCCATCAGATACCCTGCCCCCTCCCCCTCCCCCGTCCTTCACTATCTCCGGGAGTTTACCCAAATTCATGTTCTTCGACCCTTTCTAACTATCTGGAGTTCTGCCATCCCTTTCTCCTTTTGCCTTCCATCTTTCCCGACATCAGGCCTTTTTCAAGGAGCCCTCTCTTCTCAGATGAGCTTCGCCTTCAGGATCTGACCTTCCCAAAGACAGTCAGGGTTGACTTCCTTTAGGATGGACCGAATGGATGGATCTCCTTGCAGTCCAAGGGACCCTCAAGAGTTCATTGTTATTTCTATCTCCTCTCTCTCTCTCTCTTCCTGTCTTTAACTAGGGCTTGTCTCTGCTCCTGGGTATCTCCGGTCTGTGGACTTTGCTTCTCCTTGCAGACATGTCGCATGCCGATGCTAGGGGGGAAAAATTACATTTTCTCCCCACATATCTGCCCAGACATCTTTTAGCTTTTATCCCAAGGCTTCCCAAATTATCCCAAATTGAGCCAAAGTAGTTTTTCTTTGGGCAATGTCACGCAAGTTCATCACACAATCACAACAGGGACATTTCAACTAAAGCGTTTTGCCTACCTTGGGCGAAAAGGTCTTTTGGATGATGGGGGAGGGGGGGAAAGGTTTGGGAAATATTGTTTTATTCCTTCAAAGCCTACAAGCCACGGGAGGTGAATTCTAGGGAGATTCCTTTGATGCTCTGACCGCCAAACAGAAGAAAAACTAGATTTGTTGAATATATATATATAATTTTTTTTATTAAGCCTTATTATAAAATACAATTACGGAAAAAACAAATGTTAGAAAACTAAGAGAAAGAAAGAGAGCTGTGGAGAGAGAGAGAGAGAGAGAGAGAGAATATGAGAGAGAGAGAGAGACAGAGAGAATGAGAGAGACAGAGAGAGAGAGAGAGAGAGAATGAGAGAGAGAGAGAGAGAGAATGAGAGAGAGAATGAGAGAGAGAGAATGAGAGAGAGAGAATATGAGAGAGAGAGAGAGAATATGAGAGAGAGAGAGAATGAGAGAGAGAGAGAGAGAGAGAGAGAGAGAGAGAGAGAGAGAGAGAGAGAGAGAGAGAGAAGTGGCAATTTTCCATTTTTGCCATGCAGCAGATTGCAAAAAAAAAAATGCAACCTCAACGTTGGCTTTGGATTTCAAAACATTTCGATCCATTTCTGTAAGAAGAACACCACTCCAATCATCACAAAATCTAGAATCAAAGTTTCATATTTTTTTTCAGTTTCAAGCAAAAAGTCCAGAAGTGGTTTCCAAGTAATACTGGATAAATGTTATTCTTTAATTAAAGTGTTCAGTTTTGCCCTCTCCGTTATTTATTTATCTAGTAAATGTATAGGCTGCCCATTTCCCTGACAGAGCAACTCTGGAAGGTTTAGTAGAACATAAAAAGATAGAAAAGCAATAAAAAATTTAAAATTATGCAACCCCCCGCCCAAAATAACCCCTCTTAATTCCATCGCCTTTATCATCCATTCTTCCATTCACGCATCTCTCCATTTTTCTGCATCTACAATTCTTGCCGCCGTTATGATATAGAAGAACAAAGGACCGCATTTTCTTTCAGGTTGCTTATCGATCAAACCCCAAAGCAAAACATCTAGTTTCAATTTCATATTTATTTTAAGACTCTTCCAAATGAAAGTAAAAATCTGATCCGAGTGTTTCTTTGCTTTGTTGCAATTCCACCGCAGATGATAAAACACACCCTCTTTGCATTTCCAACCTACGAACTCCTTTCTACGCTTTTGACGATGCCTCGGGTGTTAAACGGCATCATCTTATTAAAATTTTCTTTCAAAGGATAATACAGTATCAATCTCAACCTTAGCGAAACCCCACCACGTTTATTCCTGCAATGCAATTTCAAACTTACTTTCTGTATCCTCAAAACCGCCGCTTCTCCTGTCTAGGTTAAATCTTTATTTTAATTGTAACTATATGAACCCCTGACAAATGCATCCTTCCACCCCCATTTTTTTTCTTTCAACTCCAAATTAAGTTCACCTTTGGTAAAAGAGCGAGATGGGCAGCAATCCAACTTAATGAATAAAATTAAATCAATTAAATGTAGTATTTCACCACTGGTCCACCAAATTGGTTTTATTACAATTGTTTTTATAAAATACTGCTCCTTAGGGTGACAACTAAAAAGCTATTTCAGGAGAAAGCCTTTTTGTTTAGGAGAAAAACCTTCGCCCTCACCTTATACTCAGATATTCAGGTATTCCTCACTATTTCAAGCCTTCTTTTGCATTTAAACCTCCTTAGCATAGCATGCCTAACGAAACGATTCTTAAAATTTTCATTGCCTTTGGCTTTATCATAATACCACCTTAATTACTACTTTATCGTGTATTTTACTGTCCATCTATATATATAACCAGATTATACATAATACACAAATAGGTTTAAGTAGAGCATCAATATATATATATATATATATTATATATATATATATATATATATATATATATATATATATATATATATATATATATATATATAATGTTTTTTATATATGTATAAAACACATACATAAAATGTATATATATACAGACAGACATATTACTGATGCTCTATTTAAATGTATGTATTTGTTTAGGTATATATTATGTGTTTTATTATTGTTGTATATCAGTGATTGTGTGAGTTCTGTAGATGTGATACACTAATATAAAATAATTAAATAACCATGCCACATGCAGGCATGCCCTCCAATTCTCAAATCATGGTCCTCCAAATTTAATAACCGCTTATTCTTCAACGTCACCCATTCCTTCATCCAAACAAAACAGCAAGCATCAAAATATAATTTAAAATCTGGTAGATCCAATCCTCCTCTCTCTTTAGCATCCTGCAACAGTTCATATTTAATTCTCATTTTTCTTCCCCTTGCCATTTAACTTAGAAATACCTTTCTGCCATTGTTTAAGGAAAACATCCGTAAGCAGATAGTGGTAATGTCTGGAATAAAAACGAGATCTTAGGTAAAATATTCATCTTGATTACGAAATTTCTATCTGGTAAAGAAAGTTGTCATTATACCTTTATCCTGCAATACCTTTTTAATATCTTTCCAGTCACATAATTGTTCTCTTTCGTAATGTTTTATTTTTTTAATAACTTAGAATTTGTATTAGTTGATATAACTCCAAGGTATTTCCCATTTTTTCCCTTACACTTTAAATTCTGACTTTGTCATCAGTATTTAATGATCCTGTAGTTATATTCTTAACCAAGAGCTTTGTTTTCTGTTTGTTTATCTGAAAACAGTCCAAAGCAGCATTCAGCTTCTCCGTTAAATATTCCATTCCATTTTGAGGATGCTGCAAAATCAAAACGAAACGATCAGCGAAGAATCTCGATTTATACGTTTCATTTTGAACCTTCGAACCCAATATTTTCTCACCCTCTCTAACGTCTCTAATCAAAATTTCCAAACTAAACTAAAAAAATAAAAGAACATCCTTGTGTTTTACCCTTTTGAATCACACACGGCTTGGTGAATTCTCCATTGGCAATAATATCAGCCTGCTAAGATGTACAAAATGACTTATTTCATTATTTTTATTTATTTAGTCAACATATATACTGCTTTAATACCTTGAATAAAATTTCTCCGTATCTGGAGAAGTCCGTATTTCCCAAAACTTTTAAACATACAGGAAAATTTAAATTGTGAAAAGCTTTTTCCGCTTCCAAAAATATTACTCTTGCTTCTTTTTCATGTAAATGTTATTATTATTGTAAATATTCAATAACATCCAAGACAACATCATGTTTTCTTTTCACTACCTTGTTGGGATAAATCCAGTTTGATCCTTACGAATAAAGGTTTGCAAAAAAATCTTCTTCAGTCTTTCAGCCAATATTGCAGTAAAAATGGTTGTTTAACAATGAAATCGGTCTGTAGTCTTTTTATTGTTAAATTTTGAGGGATTTATTTTTTTTTTTGCAATACAGCCATACGAGAATGAAGCATTTCAGATCCTTTGCCAGACAGAGCTCATTACAGTCCTAAGTGGTTAAACGTTCGTTGCCTTGAATTACTTATAAAGCAATAAAGGCAGGAGAAAAGAACAATCTAGATAAAATAAAAACAAAATAAAAAGTGATCCTCAAAACCACTTGTAGTATTGACCCCAAAGTCCATCCACTCCTGGGGCTTTACGTATTTCACTTTTTCTAACGGCATCTGATATTTCAAAGGTTGTTTTGTTATGGATATTTTTTGTAGGACGCATCTCTCGTTTCCCAAATCATTTCCTGCTTTTTATTCAAATGGGTGTCAGAATTATGAAAGGACCAAAAGGCCATTTATTTTTGCAAGCATCCTTTCTGTTTGTTTGTTGGCTGGCTCCAAGGCAGCTAAACCTTGCTTGCTCCCATTATTTCTTTATTGTTTCATTCAAAACGTAGCTTAGTGTGGGATTTTGCACAACGGAGACACACATACATGGGAGGGAAGACCGAGGACAATATTTCATTCTTCCTAAACAATGTATGAACAATCTGGAATCATAAACCTACCTGGGATCTTTGGAAAAAAAACAAGCAAATATATTTCCAGCCTGCAAAAAACAAACAACAAGAAAAAAACAGTCCACTATGGCTTGCAAATCCAGCCGGACAGCTATGAGGTGATGGATCTGCCATTCTTTCGGCTCTTCCGTTATTGTTTGATTGGTTTAGTAAATCTATATTTTAATGCTCAGCGGTCAAATTGGTTCATAGTCTGGGCCGGGGGGGGCGTGGGGGTGGCAGGGCTTTATAAATTACTGTCGGCAGCATTGGTTTTGTAAATTTTTTAAAAGGCCAGTCTAGAAAACACTCTATCTATCTATCTATCTATCTATTTATAAAAACCCTTTTTGTGGCCCAATGAAATGGATTGGGATTTCAGCTCATGCAAAATGAGCTGTTGATAACTAAGAACAAGGTTTTAAATTTGATTTACATTCAGAAAATGAAGTAGTGAACCATTTGTTCAATTGCTTGAGCAGGGGTTAGACTAGAAGATCTCCAAGGCCCCTTCCAGCACTATTATGATTGATTGGTTGATTGATTGATTGATTGATTGATTGATTGGAATGGCATATGGTCTTCTGCTTGAGCAGGGGTTGGACTAGAAGATCTCCAAGACCCCTTCCAGCACTATTACAATTGATTGGTTGATTGATTGATTGAAGCCTGCATCGTTGCTCTTCCTATTTCCACCCGCCCCACCATGACCTTGCGGGCTACGCTGGGCTGCGGAAACCACCCAAGGAGCTTCCACAGTTGAGCAGGGATCAGAGGTGGGCTTCCCTACCCAAACAGGACCCCAGCCTCGCCCTGCTGGCTGCCCAGGGGGGAAGCGGAGCCGAATCCTGGGGGACCAGACAATGTGCAATCGGGAGGCGGGCCGGAGCTTGTGCTTCCCCTTGGAAGGGATGGTTTTACCCAGCAAATCTGGCAGGCTTGGCGAACGAGGCTGCTTAGAAAAAGACCCTTCCCTTTGACAGGACAGGACCCCTGCCCACAGAAGGCAGGACTTGTCGTCTTTGTGTTGCCGGGGAGCAAAACCCCGCCATGAGGACGTCAGGCGACGTTCCTGTTTACAGCCTTTAGTTGGCCTTGCTGGCTGACCTTATTTATTTATCGGCTTAGCGTGGCAGCTTGGATGAGGTTCTCTAGTTAGGTCATGAAATAAATGTCTGCAGGAAAACCATCAAGCTTAGAGAGCATCAAGGATCACAGAGTCCTCCTCCTCCTCCTCCTCCTCCTCCTCCTCCCCTCCTCCTTTCTAGCACTGATAATGTTACCTAGTTTGGTCATGAAATGTTTGCAAGAAAATCACCAAGCTTAGAGAGTACCAAGGACCCCACAGTCCTCCTCCTCCTCCTCCCTAGCACTGATAATCTTACCTAGTTTGGTCACGAAAAGTCTGCAAGGAAACCCACCCCCAGCTCAGAGCGCACGAAGGTCCCCAACTGTTATCTATTTTTTGTTATTTTGCTTTTTAAAGGCCACCTCTCTCACGCACCAATGTTGCGTTTGTCTTGCACGGATCGGTCACCCCTTCTGGTGCAGAGATTTCAATAAAAGGAGAAGAAGGAGAGAGGCCTGGCTGGGCGATTAAAACCAGGCTGAGCGTCCACCTTAATTGAAGTGCAGGAACAGGTTTGTTTCTGTTTTCACGCACTGGCAATACACACAGAAGCCCCAGGGCCTCCCAAGGGTGCTGAACACACTTTGCATCGTCCTTCATCCCCAGCATGGCCAAAAGCTAATAATTTAAGGCAAACAGTGCTTGTGAATCTAAGGAGATTTCGAGTGACTTGCAGCAAAACGGGGCGATTAGGAACAATGGCAGCTGCAAACCAAGCTCTCTGAATGTTGGGGGAAAGGAAGCAAATTGGAGCCCTCTCTTTGTGTGTGTGTGTGTGTGTGTGCACGTGTGCGTGTGTCTCAGTGCCTTTGAGCCAAATCCAACTCCTTGTGATCGCCTGGACAAGCCCCTGCAGTTTTCCTGGCAAGGTTTTTCCGGAAGTGCTTTGCCATTGCCTTCTTCCAAGGGTTGAGAGGAAGTGGCTGGCCCAGCCGTCTTTCTGCTTTAAGGCAGGACTAGAACTCGGGGTCGTCTGTTTTTGAACTGGTCATCCATCACTCCATCAGAAGGACCCCTCCGTATCTACTCACCGGCGGAAAAGGAGATCGGAACATATTATGGGCTTCCATCAACTTGTTTATTCAACACCCCTGAGGCAGAACTGGAAGGGCCACGGATTTCGAGGCTGGCCTTTCACGAGAGGGCCAGAGTGGGGAAGGTGTCCCTCTCTCCACCCCCACAGCCACCCACCCCTCCCCTTGCGACTGGCGAAGAGGGGCAACTCCCACGAAGAGCATTGACATCACAGCCACAGAGCCTGGCCCCAGGTGGAGAGTCGGCAGGGCAACTGAGTCCTAGGCGACTCCCCCAAGGGCTGGGATGGAGGAGGGCGGGGACCCCGGCGATGCGGTGGCTCAATGGGTTAGGACGCTGAGCTTGTTGATCAGAAGGTCGGCAGTTTGGCAGGTCGAATCCCGAGTGCCGCGGAACAGAGTGAGCGCCTGTTACTCGTCCCAGCTTCTGCCAACCTAGCAGTTCGAAAGCACGTAAAAATGCGAGTAGAAAAATAGGGACCACTACGGTGGGAAGGTAACAGCGTTCCGTGCGCCTTTGGCGTCTAGTCATGCCGGCCACATGACCACGGAGACGTCCTCGGACAAGCGCTGGCTCTTTGGCTTTGAAACGGAGATGAGCACCGGCCCCTAGAGTTGGAAACAACTAGCACACATGTGCGGGGGAAACTTTACCTTTACCTTATGGGGAAACGGAGTCACCACATTTTGGTTTATGGGGCTTTTGGGTTGTTATCATTGTTGCGAGCTGTCCAGGGTTGTGTTACGTAAGACGGGTGTTTGCATAAGTAGGTAGGTAGGTAGGTAGACAGAAAGACAGACAGACAGATAGATGATTAATGGATAGATAGGAGATAGATAGAAGTTAGATAGAAGATAGAGATAGATAGATAGATAGATAGATAGATAGATAGATAGATAGATGATAGATAGATAGATAGATAGATAGATAGATAGATAGATAGATAGATAGATTGCCAGATAGGTCTCCCTTCGCTCCCACACGTATTATTTGAATCGAAGGAGACCATCTAAGCATCAATAATCCACAGAAGCGAAACCATTTGTAATCGTTAGGTTGTTGCCCTGTTAAATCAAATCTCTGTATGTGCTCTGGTGTCTTTGTCTTCAATTGGGTCTGGTCTGTTTCTTTCCTCTGGGTTCGTCCGATTTGAGTAGAGGGTCTTATCCGATTTTGTAGTCGCTGCTTGGCTTTCAATAACCTGTCTTTGCTGATCTTTGGCATCCTCTATTTTAGCGTTACTGTCTTCCGCTTGATATACTTCTGGAGTCGTCAGCTCTTTAGATGAGGTCAATCAGCCACGCAAATGGCAGCCCGGGAAGGCCGACGACGCCGGCGTTGGCTGCAGATGACTTTTCACAGGCCCACAACCCAGGGGATCTAACACACACACACACACACACACACACACACACACACACACACACACACACACACACGTTTTTTAGAGGTGTCAGTTAGCTAAAGTGCATTCCTCAGGAATTGCTTTTGTCACTGAGCATGCAGTGCCCTCTTCCTGCCAGCAGGTGTCTCTTTGGGCGAAGGTGGGGTGCAGATTTCCCCCCCCATGTCCCTCGGCCTCCCCCCTCTCTCTCCAAGGGCCACGGATGGGGCCACGAGCCGCTCCTCCCTTCCCCATTTAGCCCTCTGTGAGAAACACACACACACACACTGTTCAAAAATCGGCATTTCTCTCCCAAGTCTGTGTGCTCCTTCCAGCGCCTTTTGGGGTAACCAAACGGCCCCCTCCCAGCCATTGCTCCCAAATAGTGGGGCCGCCGGATGTGTCAAACCACAGTGCCCATAATTCTCAGCAGCAGGAATATGCTGGGAGGGAATTGAAGGCGTTGTGGTCCAAACCATCTGAAGGATACGCAAGGCACTGTGTGTTAAAGCTAAGCCAGGCGTCTCCAAAACCTGGCAACTTTTAAGACTTGTGGACTTCAACTCCCAGAATTCCAGGCGTCTGGGAGTTGAAGTCCACAAAGTTGCCAAGTTGGCTGGGGAATTCTGAGAGTTGAAGTCCACTAGTCTTACAGTGGCCACGTTGGCTGGGGAATTCTGGGAGTTGAAGTCCACCAGGCTTAAAGTGGCCACGTTGGCTGGGGAATTCTGGGAGCTAAAGTCCACCAGGCTTAAAGTGGCCACGTTGGCTGGGGAATTCTGGGAGCTGAAGTCCACAAGGCTTAAAGTGGCCACGTTGGCTGGGGAATTCTGGGAGCTGAAGTCCACAAGGCTTAAAGTGGCCACGTTGGCTGGGGAATTCTGGGAGTTGAAGTCCACCAGGCTTAAAGTGGCCACGTTGGCTGGGGAATTCTGGGAGCTGAAGTCCACCAGGCTTAAAGTGGCCACGTTGGCTGGGGAATTCTGGGAGCTGAAGTCCACTAGGCTTAAAGTGGCCACGTTGGCTGGGGAATTCTGGGAGTTGAAGTCCACAAGGCTTAAAGTGGCCACGTTGGCTGGGGAATTCTGGGAGTTGAAGTCCACCAGGCTTAAAGTGGCCACGTTGGCTGGGGAATTCTGGGAGTTGAAGTCCACCAGGCTTAAAGTGGCCACGTTGGCTGGGGAATTCTGGGAGCTGAAGTCCACCAGGCTTAAAGTGGCCACGTTGGCTGGGGAATTCTGGGAGCTGAAGTCCACAAGGCTTAAAGTGGCCACGTTGGCTGGGGAGTTCTACAACAGTTCATTTCGTGACCGTTCAAAGTTACAACAGCAGTGGGAAAAGTGATTTGTGACTGTTTCTCACACTTACGACCTGTTGCAGTATCCCACCCCCCCACCCTAGGGTCACGTGATGAAAATTCAGACGGTGGGCCACGGACTCCTATTTATGACGGTTCGCAGTGATCCCCTTTCGCAACCTTCGGACAAGCAAAGTCAATGGGGGGAAGCCAGATTCAATTAACCTCCCTCTTACTAACTGAACAACTGCACTGACACACTTAACGACTGCGGCAAGGACGGTCGTAAAGTGGGGCAAAGCTCACTTGACAAATGTTTCACTCAGCGACAGAAATGTCGGTCTCCTTCGTGGTCCTAAGGAGAGGACTACTGGTCATCCTAAAAGAAAAAGTTGGATGGGGAATTCTGGGAGTTGAAGTCCACAAAACTTAAAAAGTGGTTTTATGCTAATTTCAAGACTCTCCTGCACGGATCGGGCTCCGGTTTTTCTTTGCTTGACCCCAGGTCCCCCAAAACTCCGAGGGAGGGGAGGAATGATGTCTCTGCCTTTGTCGGTTTCTCTAGATGCAAAAGGGACCATCCGGGAGATCGTCCTCCCCAAAGGCCTGGATCTGGACCGGCCCAAGAGAACCCGCACCTCCTTCACCGCGGAGCAGCTGTATCGGCTGGAGCTGGAATTCCAGCGGTGCCAGTATGTGGTGGGCAGAGAAAGGACGGAGTTAGCAAGGCAGCTCAACCTTTCGGAGACCCAGGTAAGAGAGAGAAAGGGAGAGGGGGGGAGGGAGAGAGGGAGAGAGAGGGGGGAGGGAGAGAGGGAGGGAGAGAGGAAGAGAGAGGGGGGAGAGGGGGATGGAGAAAGGGAGAGAGAGGGAGAGAACAAAAGCGGGAGAGAGGAAGAGAGAGGGGAGAGAAAGAGAGAAAGGGAGAGGGAGAGAGGGAAAGAAGAAGAGGGGGGAGAGACAGGGAGAGAGGAAGAGAGAGGGGGAAGGGGAGATGGAGAAAGGGAGAGAGGGGGAGGGGGGAAGGGGGGAGGGAGAAAGGGGGAGAGGAAGAGAGAGGGGGAGAGAAAGAGGGAGATGGAAAAAGGGAGAGAGGGGGGAAGGGGGAGGGAGAGAAGAGCGGGAGAGAGGAAGAGAGAGGGAGAGAGAAAGGGAGAGAGGGAGAGAAGAAAAGCAGGAGAGAGGAAGAGAGAGGAAGAGAGAGGGGGGAGAAAGAGAGAAAGGGAGAGAGGGAGAGGGAAAGAAGAAGAGCGGGAGAGAGGGAGAGAGAGGGGAAGGGGGGAGGGAGAAAGGGAGAAAGGGAGAGAGGAAGAGAGAGAGGAAGAGGGGGAGAGAAAGGGGGAGATGGAGAAAGGGAGAGAGGGGGGGAGGAGGAAGGGAGAAAGGGATAGAAGAAGAGAGAGGAGGGAGAGGGGGAGAGAGAGGGAGAGAAGAAAAGCAGGAGGGGAAGAGAGAGGGGGGAGAAAGAGAAAAAGAGAGAGAAAGGGAAAGAGAGAGAGAGGGAGGGAGGGAGAGAAAGGATGACTCAGCCATAACCTCCCTGGGGGTTCCATAGCTTGCACGTCTGGTGGCTTCCTCTCCGGAGAAACTTCTCTGAGGGCTTCATGTGCTCTGAAGAAGACCTGATGCCTCTGGAAGATCAGGGCAGTCTCAGGGCTCCACGGAGAGTGGCTCAAGAAGGAGTGGACTTCAGAGGTCACGGGTGTCCCAAAAGTGCTTTTCCCAAAAGGCAACCGGACTTTCATGGGTTTATTTCCTCGAAAACATTCAGCTTCTCACCCAAGAAGCTTCTTCACTTCCGACGGAACGGCGGGGAATGGAAAGGATTTGTGCTCTTTGCAGTCATCTGGTCATGAGTTCTCTTCCTGAGAGTCGTTGAGAGAGGCCGCCTGCCGGTTTATCTGTATCCTCAGACCCGAAGCTGAGGAAGCTTCTGGGATGGGAAGCGAAACGTCTTCAGGGAAAAACGAGGAGGTCCAGTTGCCTCCTGAAAAAGCCCCTTTGGGACAACCGTGACCTGGAGGACGGAGAAGCTCCGTAGACACCTGCAGCCTCAGAGTCCCCCGAATCAGGGTGTAAATGGGTGTGGAACTCGACTTGAAGAAGGCTTTGCCTTTATTGGGGGGCTGGGGGTGCCTTAGGAGACCCCTCTTTCTATCCCCTTGATTCCTAGAGGGACCCTTGATTTTCTTTGAGCTGGGTCGTTCTCTTGCGGACCTTTCATGACCAAACTAGCTAGCATCGTCAGTGCTAGAGGGGAGAGGGGTTTGCACAGAGGAGGGGGAGGAAGAGAACCGTTGGGTCCTTGGTCTTCTCTTGCTGGCTTTCTTGCAGACGTTTCATTACCCAACTGGGTCACGTCATCAGGGCCACTGAGAAAGAACCCCCGAGGGCGAATTCAGCCACCATTTCCTGACAGTGAGAATAATTAACGGAGCGGAACAGCTTTCCTCCAGAAGTTGTGGCTGCCCCCGTCACTGGAGGCTTTCCAGAAAAAGATTGGACAGCCGTTTGTCCGGAATAGCATAGAGCCGTGGTGGCGATCCTATGGCACGCGTGCCACAGGTGGGCACGCAGAGCCCTCTTTGTGGGCACACGCGCCATCGCCCCAGTCCTAGGCCTTCAGCTGGGTTTTATAAAACCTTTTCGCTTTTAGGCGTCCGCCGCCGGGTGCAAGGAAAAAAAACTTCCAATCAATCAACTTCAACTTCTCACGGGGGGGGGAAAAAAAAAGATCTCGCAAAGTTGGAGTTGATTGATTGAACTTTTTACTCCCACCCAGTCTGCCGTTACCATCGCAGACACGCCCACCCAGTGAGCCACGCCCACCCAACGGGCCACGCCCACCCGGCACCTGACAATACATACGTGGGTTTTGGGTTGCGGTTTGGGCACTCGGCCTCGAAAAGGTTCGCCATCACTGGCACAGGGTCTCCTGCTTGAGCAGGGGGTTGGACTAGATGACCTCCAAGGTCCCTTCCATCTCTATCATCATCATCATCATCATCATCATTATTATTATTATTATTATTATTACTATTATTATTATTATTATTATTATTAATATTATTATTACTATTATTATTATTATTATCCCTCGCACAGTCAGCCACACAGCCAGACTAGGTTTGGCAAGTTTGCTTGTCTTGTTGTTGTTAGTTGCGAAGTCGTGTCCGACCCATCGCGACCCCATGGACAACGTTCCTCCAGGCCTTCCTGTCCTCTACCCTCTTCTGGAGTCCATTTAAGTTCACGCCTCCTGCTTCAGTGACTCCATCCAGCCACCTCATTCTCTGTCGTCCCCTTCTTCTCTTGCCCTCAACCTTTCCCAGCATGAGGCTCTTCTCCAGTGAGTCCTTCCTTCTCCTTAGGTGGCCAAAGGATTTGAGTTTCAACTTCAGGATCTGGCCTTCTAAAGAGCAGTCAGGGTTGATCTCCTCTAGGACTGACCGGTTTGATCGCCTTGCAGTCCAAGGGACTCGCAGGAGTCTTCTCCAGCACCATAGTTCAAAGGCCTCTATTCTTTGGCGCTCAGCCTTTCTTATGGTCCAACTTTCACTGCCATACATTGCAACTGGAAAGACCATAGCCTTGACTATACGGATTTTTGTTGACAGGGTGATGTCTCTGCTTTTTAGTGTGCTGTCTAGATTTGCCATGGCTTTCCTCCCAAGGAGCAAGCGTCTTTTAATTTCTTGGCTACAGTCCCCATCTGCAGTGATCTTGGAGCCCAGGAAAATAAAATCTGTCACTACCTCCATTTCTTCCCCATCTATTTGCCAGGAATTGAGAGGGCCAGATGCCATGATCTTGGTTTTCTTAATGTTAAGTTTCAACCCAAGTTTTGCACTCTCCTTCTTCACCTGCAACAAGAGGCTCTTTAGTTCCTCTTCACTTTCTGCCATTAGAGTGGTATCATCTGCATATCTTAGGTTGTTGATGTTTCTTCCGGCAATCTTAATTCCAACTTTTGATTCATCTAGCCCTGCCTTTCTCATGATGTGCTCTGCATATAAGTTAAATAGGCAAGGCGACAGTATACAGCCTTGCCGGACTCCTTTCCCAATTTTGAACCAATCAGTGGTTCCGTGTCCAGTTCTCACTGTTGCTTCTTGGCCCGCATATAGATTTCTCAAGAGACAAATAAGATGGTCTGGTATGCCCATCTCTTTAAGGACTTGCCACAGTTTGTTATGATCCACACAATCAAAGGCTTTAGCATAGTCAATGAAGCAGAAGTAGATGTTTTTCTGGAACTCCCTAGCTTTCTCCATGATCCAGCGTATGTTAGCAATTTGATCTCTAGTTCCTCTGCCTCTTCGAAATCCTGCCTGTACTTCTGGTAGTTCTCGATCCACATACTGCTGGAGTCTAGCTTGTAGAATTTTAAGCATAACTTTACTAGCATGAGAAATGAGTGCAATGGTGCGATAGTTTGAACATTCTTTGGCACTGCCTTTCTTTGGAATTGGAATGCTTGTCTTAGTACTCGGTTATTCCCGGCCTGGCAGGCCTGTCCATCCCGAGGCTGGCCCTCCTCTCTGCCCCCCCCACCACCAACCTTCTTGGCCAGAGCAGGCAGTGACCTTGGGAGAAGTTGGCAGCGCCATAATTTTGCCGGCTCAGCGGTCAGGAGCTGAGAGGCTGCTGGGGCTTCGCAGTTCTGCTGAGCCCAGCAGAGCAGGAGGACTCAGCCAAAAGCAAGGAGGGCATTTCCCGCCCCCCCCTCCTCTCCAGCGCCCCCCCCAGGTCTTCCTCCAAGGACTGGCTGAGCAGGGCAGTTCCTGAAGCCCGGCAGGCAGGCAAGGGGCGCATGCTCAGAGGTGTCCTGAGCTGCTCAGGGCTCTGCTCTAGCATGCCAGGTGGACCAAGCGCCAGGTAAGGCCTCTCTCTGGAGGGAGGCCCAGGTGAGCTGGCCGGGAGGCCAAAATTAAGGGGCCGGAGGCTAAAAGGGCGGTATATTAAATAAATAAATAAATAAATAAATAAATAAATAAATAAATAAATAAATAAGACCCACAGAACGGCTGCAGGCATTGGGTAGGTCCGGTTGAAGGACGAGAAGGAGCAGGGGAGGGGGGAACACCATAGCAGGGTATTCCGATATTTGAGGGGCTGCCCCAAGGAAGAGGGGAGGGGGTCAAGCTCTTCTCCAAAGGCCCTGAAGGCAGGACAGGAAGCAACGGATGGAAACTGATCAAGGAGAGAAGCAACCTGGAATAGGAAGGGAGGAAGGAATCAGGTGGGAGTGGGGAAGGAAGGAATCAAGAGGGAGGGAGGAAGAAGGAAGAAAAAAAGGAAGGAATTGGGAGGGAGGAAGAAAGGAAGGAAAGAAGGAAGGAATCAGGTGGGAGAAAGGAAGGAAGGAAGGAATCGGGAGGGGAGGGAGGGAGGGAGGAAGGAAGGAAGGAAGGAAGGAAGGAATTGGGAGGGAGGGAGGGAGGGAGGAAGAAAGGAAGGAAGGAAGGAAGGAAGGAATCAGGTGGGAGAAAGGAAGGAAGGAGGGAATCGGGGAGGGAGGGAGGAAGGGAGGAAGGAAGGAAGGAAGGAAGGAAGGAATTGGGAGGGAGGAAGGAAGGAAGGAAAGAAGGAAGGAAGGAAGGAAAGAAGGAAGGAAGGAAGGAAGGGAGGGAGGGAGGGAGGGAGGAATCGGGAGGGAGGGAGGGGGGACGGGAGGGGAAGAGAGCGGCCCTCCCAGCCTGACCCCCCCCTCCTCCCCCCGCAGGTCAAGGTCTGGTTCCAGAACCGGCGCACCAAGCAGAAGAAGGAGCAGAGCCGCGACTCGGCGAAGCGCAGCGGCCCCTCCGAGGCTTTGGCCACCTGCAGCCTCCTGCGCCTGCTGGAGCAGGGCCGGCTCCTCTCCCTGCCCGCGCCCCCCGCCCTGCCCGCCCCCCCGGCCCCCTCCCCGCCCGCCGCCGACCCCCCTCGCCTTCGCCGGACCCCGGCCCGCCGGCCCGGCCCAGCTCCCGGCCGCCTACGGGCTGGCGCCCTCCGCCTTCGAGCCCTACGCGCGGCCGGGCCGGGAAGAGGGAGCCCCGCGCGGACGCCGGCCCCGCAGCCCCCCGTGAAAGCCGGGTGGGGGTCTCCCCGCGGGCCTCAGGACTCGCAGGCTCCCTCGGGATCGCGGCCCAGGAGGAGCCGCTCAGCCCCCCCGCCCCCCAAAGGACGCGACCCGGCCCGCGTGGGTCTCTCCCCCCCACGCAGCCTCCCTCTCCCCACCGACACCCCACCACCCCCCAGCCCCCCGACTTGCCGAGCTTCGCAAGTGGAA
Organism: Vipera ursinii; assembly: GCF_947247035.1. Taxonomy (NCBI): domain Eukaryota; kingdom Metazoa; phylum Chordata; class Lepidosauria; order Squamata; family Viperidae; genus Vipera; species Vipera ursinii. The sequence goes on from NC_139521.1 coordinate 76,420,227, forward strand.
CCTCCGACACCGTCTACCAAACGGCAGCCACCCGGGGTGCGTGTGCGTGGGTGGGTGGGTGGGTGGGTGGGTGTGCGTGGGAGTGGGCGCGCGACCCTTTCACGGAAATTAAACGACAGCTCCTGGCTAACCCGGCTCCCTGCTGTGACTGGGTGGGTAAGAGGGGTGGGGGGGGCTTTGGCACCAGCTGGGATGGAGCGGGTGGGGGGGGGGAGGTTTTTCCTTCCGTGGCCCTCTCCGAGCAAGAGGGACTTGGGGGGAGTGGGAGTGGGTGTGGGGGGGGGGGTTGGGCAGCCTCGACGGAGGGGTCCGGTAGAGGCCGGCTTTCCAAGAGGGAAGCCCCTTTGAAATGGGTGAGAAGAGGATGGGGGGCTCTGGCCCCAAAGGACAGACATTGCCTGCCCCCCCCCCCCATGGATGCTGTAGGGGCAGAACTGGAGATAACATTTCAGGGAGATGAGGCAGTTCTGCAATGTTCTTTATTATCTTAGCATCCCCTTCATCTCTTCCTTTCATAGTTCCTTCCTTCTGCCCTACCCTTTCTCCTTTTTCCCTCCCTCCCTCCCTCCTTCCTTCCTCCCTCCCTCTCTCATTTCCTTCCTCCCTCCCTCCCTCCCTCCTTCCTTTCTTCCTTCCTCCCTCTCATTTCCTTCCTTCCTCTCTCCTTCATTCCCTTCCTTCCTTCCTCCCTTTCTCCCTCCCTCCTTCCTTCCTTCCTCCCTCTCTCATTTCCTTCCTTCCTCCCTCCTTGATTCCCTTCCTTCCTTCCTTCCTCCCTCCCTCCTTCCTTCCTTCCTTCCTTCCTCCCTCTCTCATTTCCTTCCTTCCTCCCTCCTTCATTCCCTCCCTCCCTCCCTCCTTCCTCCCTCCCTCCCTCCCTCCCTCCCTCCCTCCTTCCTTCCTTCCTTCCTTCCTTCCTTCCTTCCTCTCTCATTTCTTTCCTTCCTCTCTCCTTCCTTCCTTCCTTCCTTCCTCCCTCGCCTCCCTCCCTCCCTCCCTCCTCCCTCCCTCATTCCCTCCCTGCCCTGCCCTTCCCTTCCCTCCTTGTCCCAAAGGTGCTTTTTTTTGAAAGGCAACTGGACTTCGTTGTTTTTTTCTTCTTTGCACTTTTTCCACTTTTTTTGTAACCGTGGTGACCAAAATTGGATGCAATATTCCAGGTGTGGCCTCACTAAGGCTTTATAAAGCGGTACTAACACTTTGTGTGATTTTGATTCTACGCCTCTGTTTATACAACCCAGGATTGTGTTCGCTTTTTTCGCTGCTGCCACACTTGCCTGGCTCCTTCCCTTCCCTCCCTCCCTCCCTCCAGAAGCCTGGCGGGAGTCCCATCGGAGTCCCAGAAACTGCTCTTGCTCTGACTACCCTGCCCGGAATTCTAGCTGATGTCCCCACCGGCAGGGGATGATGGGCTGCAAAGCCAGGGAAGAAACCAGCGTCTCATCGGAGCCACCTCATCCCAGAGGGATTCAGCGGGCGCAGCCAAGTGCCTGCCAGCCCCATGCTTGGAACTGTCAGCTCCCCAGTTACAGAAATAGAATGAATGAATGAATGAATGAATGAATGAATGAATGAATGAACGAACGAACTGGTGTTCCAACACAAGAGCATTGAGGGCCTCTTAACATTGATTAACTAGTCTTCCCAGTTGCAATGTATGGCTGTGAAAGTTGGACCATAAGAAAGGCCAAGTGCAAAGAATGGAGGCCTTTGAACTCTGGTGCTGGAGAAGACTCCTGCGAGTCCCTTGGACTGCAAGGCGATCCAACCGGTCGGTCCTAGAGGAGATCAACCCTGATTGCTCTTTAGAAGGCCAGATCCTGAAGCTAAAACTCAAATCCTTTGGCCACCTAATGAGAAGGAAGGACTCACTGGAGAAGAGCCCCATGCTGGGAAAGGTTGAGGGCAAGAGAAGAAGGGGACGACAGAGAATGAGGTGGTTGGATGGAGTCACTGAAGCAGGAGGCGTGATCCTAAATGGACTCCAGAAGATGGTAGAGGACAGGAAGGCCTGGAGGAACGTTGTCCATGGGGTCGCGATGGGTCGGACACAACTTCGCAGCTAACGACAATAACATTGATGGGGGGCAGGGTTAGGGTCCTGGGCTGTCTTGAGAGCAGATGCTGACTTCAAATTTTAGCATTATGTGTTCATCACAGGGGGATGACCTATCACACACACACACACAGACACCCCCCCCCCACACCCACTCCAAACATCTCCCACAACTGCTTAACGTTTGGCGGCCCAGCTTCCTTCATGCTTTAGGGAGAAATCAGATGAAAATGGCTGCAAAGGAGACACAGACGTCCTTCTAAACCAGGGGTAGGCAACCTCGGCTCTTTTATGACTGGTGGACTTCAACTCCCAGAATTCCTGAGCCAGCCACGCTGAGGGGAAAGGGAGAGGTTTCCAAGCTGAGCCACGCTGGTTCAGGAATTCTGGGAGTTGAAGTCCACAAGTCATGAGGGGGCCAATGTGGCCTACCCGTGGCCTAGGCTGCTTTATGACTGGTGGACTTCAACTCCCAGAATTCCTGAGCCAGCCACGCTGAGGGGAAAGGGAGAGGTTTCCAAGCTGAGCCACGCTGGTTCAGGAATTCTGGGAGTTGAAGTCCACAAGTCATGAGGGGGCCAATGTGGCCTACCCGTGGCCTAGGCCGCTTTATGACTGGTGGACTTCAACTCCCAGAATTCCTGAGCCAGCCACGCTGAGGGGAAAGGGAGAGGTTTCCAAGCTGAGCCATGCTGGCTCAGGAATTCTGGGAGCTGAAGTCCACCAGTCATAAAAGAGCCAAGGTTGCCTACCCCTGGCCTAGGCCTAGGCCGCTTTATGACTGGTGGACTTCAACTCCCAGAATTCCTGAGCCAGCCACGCTGAGGGGAAAGGAGAGGCTTCCAAGCTGAGCCATGCTGGCTCAGGAATTCTGGGAGCTGAAGTCCACCGGTCATAAAAGAGCCAAGGTTGCCTACCCCTGGCCTAGGCCTAGGCCGCTTTATGACTGGTGGACTTCAACTCCCAGAATTCCTGAGCCAGCCACGCTGAGGGGAAAGGAGAGGCTTCCAAGCTGAGCCATGCTGGCTCAGGAATTCTGGGAGCTGAAGTCCACCGGTCATAAAAGAGCCAAGGTTGCCTACCCCTGGCCTAGGCCTAGGCCGCTTTATGACTGGTGGACTTCAACTCCCAGAATTCCTGAGCCAGCCACGCTGAGGGGAAAGGGAGAGGTTTCCAAGCTGAGCCGTGCTGGCTCAGGAATTATGGGAGTTGAAGTCCACCAGTCATAAAAGAGCCAAGTTTGCCTACCCCTGTTCGAAACGAAGCAAAGAAAGGCCCAAACTCATTTAATTACTTTTGCTGCTTTTTTTAAAAAAAAATCAGTGGCAAGGGAGGGGAAAAAACCCACACAAAAATAATTGTGATCGTGACACAGACGTTGTCCAAAAGAAGGAAAAAAAACAACACACAAAGGGCGTTCAACAAAAAAAGTGCAAAAATGGGACAACAAAATGAATCATACTGAGATACGTCATTATGGCAATAAACAGGTACAATTCTATAGATGCTTCTTTAGTGCAAATATTGTTCAAGGTGAATATACAGATAGTCCTCGACTTACAGCGGTTCGCTTAGTGACCGTTCAGAGTTACAACAACGCTGGAAAAAGAGGCTTATGACCATTTTCCACCTTTACGACATTTGCAGCATTTCCTGCCCCCCCCCATGGTCATGTGATCAAAATTCGGACACTTGGCCACTGACTCCTATTTATGATGGTTGCAGCGTCACGTGATCCCTTTTGTGACCTCAGTGGGGAAGCCAGGTTCACTTAACAATTGCGTTACTGACTTAAAACAACTGCTGCGATCTGCTTAGCGACCGTGGCAAGGCAGGTCGTAAAACGGGGTGAAACTCACAACCGTCTTCATCGACAGAAATCTGGGGTCGTAAGTTGAGGACTGCCTACACGCAATCCACTCATGGTGGGCAAGCTCAATCAGCTTTTCAATCCCCCCCCCCGAGTGAAACGTTTATTTATTTATTTTTTATTTATTACATTTATTTTTTTCCAGTGCTGCAAGCTTCGATGTGTGTCCAGACGTTAGGTGTGCGTTCAAGACCACGTTGTGAATTTAGCTTTGGTTGCACAATTCCCATTGACACAATCCACTACTCTCTCCCCAAATTTGCTAAGTGGAGAGACACTGTCAAAGGACGTGTTTGAAAAGAGCGTTGTCCTTATTCCCTCTCGCTAACAAAAAGTCCCAAGCTTTGGAAAAAGGCAGAAGGCAGCCCTGTTAATTTATTACTGTTTTCTCTCTCTCTCCCTCACAAGCAGAAAAATTATCTGCAAAACCCCGGCCCCCCACCCTCCATACAACAATTAAAAACTTCTGCTTTAGCCCCGTTGCCATCCAGAGCAGTTTCTAAAACCGGGGCAACTTTCAGATGGGTGGACTTCAACTCCCAGAATTCCCCACAGTCGTGGGATTGAAGGGAACAAAAGTATCACACACACACACACACCCAAGCTTGGTTTTAAGGTCCTTTAGAAAGAGTCTCCTTGGCCAAGGATTTGTGCCACTTTCAGATGGGTGGACTTCAACTCCCAGAATTCCCCACAGTCGTGGGATTGAAGGGAACAAAAGTATCACACACACACACACACACACACACACACCCAAGCTTGGTTTTAAGGTCCTTTAGAAAGAGTCTCCTTGGCCGAGGATTTGTGCCGCTTTCAGATGGGTGGACTTCAACTCCCAGAATTCCCCACAGTCGTGGGATTGAAGGGAACAAAAGTATCACACACACACACACACACACACACAAGCTTGGTTTTAAGGTCCTTTACAAAGAGTCTCCTTGGCCAAGGATTTGTGCCACTTTCAGATGGGTGGACTTCAACTCCCAGAATTCCCCACAGTCGTGGGATTGAAGGGAACAAAAGTATCACACACACACACACACACACACACACACACACACACACACACAAAAGCTTGGTTTTAAGGTCCTTTACAAAGAGTCTTCTTGGCCAAGGATTTGTGCCACTTTCAGATGGGTGGACTTCAACTCCCAGAATTCCCCACAGTCGTGGGATTGAAGGGAACAAAAGTATCACACACACACACACACACACACACGCTTGGTTTTAAGGTCCTTTAGAAAGAGTCTCCTTGGCCGAGGATTTGTGCCGCTTTCAGATGGGTGGACTTCAACTCCCAGAATTCCCCACAGTCGTGGGATTGAAGGGAACAAAAGTATCACACACACACACACCCAAGCTTGTTTTAAGGTCCTTTACAAAGAGTCTCCTTGGCCAAGGATTTGTGCCACTTTCAGATGGGTGGACTTCAACTCCCAGAATTCACCTGAAAGCAGCCAACTTTGAAAAAGTTAGCAGGACTTAATCGGAGAAGGCGATCGCCTCCGATGGCTTTGACGTCTTCCTCAAAGTGTCTCCTCCGTCAAGGCTTTTTTGCCAAAAGCCACAAAAGGAACCACAGTTTTCGAAACGCAGTTTGCACAGCAGGGAAACCCGGGCATCCATCGTCCTGCGTTGCTAAGAAACGGCAGCCTTCTTGGCTGGGACAAACCTGCGCCGCACAAGCTCAGGCTGGAACGTTCTAACCGGCCGCCCAGCCCTGCGGCCGCCTCCAAGTTTACAGCAAACAGATCTGGCTGTGTGTACAACACAACACACCCAGGGCAGGGCTGAGCTGTCCTGCCGGCCTCTGGATCTGGTATAAATACGGCCAACTGCTGGACGCTGGCTCGCTTTCCTGCAAACCAGCGTGTGTGTGTGTGTGTGTGTGTTTTTTTAAGGACATGGCTACCAAGGTGGAGGTCAGTCTTGGGGTCAAGGAACATTTCCAAGCTGTGAGCCGCAACTACGTCACCCACCCGAGGCTGAGTGAGTATATTTTTGGGGTGTGTGTGGTGATGGTTGAGGGAACCAAGGGGTGAAGTCTCTCCCTTCTAGTTGTGAGCAACGTGCGGCTTTGTTTGCTCGAGGGGGAGAAAAGAGCCGGGTTCAAATCTGCCTGGCCCGCGTGCACGGGCAGAGGTCCCAGCTGCCATGCTAAAATCCTGGCTTTTTTGCAAGGCTCTTTAGGGCCTTTTTGTTTCTCCCATGCATTTCCTGGCAGCTGGGGCTCTCCCAGAGTGGGTGAAAGGCGGGTTTTGCGGACGTTGTTGGATTATGGGTCTCATTATCCCCGGTCAGTGAGAAGCATGGGCACTGGAGTCTGTCTATTTCCCCCCCCCCCCAAAAAAAAAAGAACAGAGTTGGAAGAATAACAGAGTCGGGGGGTCTTCTGGTGCAAGCACAGGCAGGAGACCTCGACCACTTCAGATAAAGGAATTTGGGGCTTAATTGCGGCCGCGAGTCGGGGACTCTGAACAGGATTCGCACCTCGCACCACGTCTGCCGGGATTCGGTGACCCGCGTTAAACTGAGGTCACCTGCCATGCTAGACATTGGTATCTGAATGCAGGCAATCCTCGGCTATACGACCACAAGGGAACCCCCAAATTTCTGTCGCTAAGCGAGGCGTTTCTCAAAACGGGTTTGGCCCCATCTCACGACCTTTCTTGTCGGCGTCGTTAAGCAAACTGCTGCACTTCTCACATTAGTCACATGGTCCTTAAGTGAATCCGGCTTGCCTATTGGCTTCGCTCGCCAGAAGGTCGCAAAAGGGGATCACGTGACGCCACACACACACACACACACACACACACCGGGATGCTGCGACCGTCATAAATCTGAGGCCATCTCCAAGCCCCCGAATTAGGATCGCCTAACCACGGGAATGCTACAACTGTGGGGAAAAAGTCGCCAGTCCCTTTCTTCGGGGCCGTTGTAACTTTGAACCGTCACTAAGTGAAGCGTGCTAAGTTGAGGACCAGCTGTGCAGATACTTCTAACATTGGTATCTTCCTGTGTGTCTAATTTAAGGGGAACGTTCATAGGCCTTGAAAGGGCGCGGATGACACGCCACACACACGCTAAATAGAAACATAAACCAGCTCCTGGTTTCCTGAAGCGTTCTTGCCCCGGGGTCACTTGTGGTCATCCAGAAGCTCCCTGTGACCTTGAGCGGGTCCTGCAGGAAGGAAGGAGCAGCTCAAGCAAGAACCAGCCAGCCTGATGGACGGCGGAGACTTGCTAGGTTTTGTTATTAACTGACACAACATCAAAGGGGGGGGGAGGAGAGGGGGGGTTCCTGGGAGGAAGGAAGTTACAAGGCTGTTTTGTTCACCTTTCGCCTTTGCTCAAAGCATGGAAAAGCAGGCTGGCTGGGGCACTCTGGGAGTTGAAGTCCATCCCTCTTTAAAAAAATGCTTCCTGGGGAATCCTGGGAGCTGAAGTCCACCCGCTTTAAAGCATGCTGGATGGGGGATTCTGGGAGTTGAAGTGCATCACTGTTAAAACATGCTGGATGGGGGATTCTGGGAGTTGAAGTCCACAACTCTTAAAGCATGCTTGCTGGGGGATTCTGGGAGTTGAAGTCCACAACTCTTAAAGCATGCTGGCTGGGGGATTCTGGGAGTTGAAGTCCATCCCTCTTAAAAAGTGCTTCCTGGGAGTTGGCGCCCATCCCTCTTAAAGAGTGCTGGTTGGGGGATTCTGGGAGCTGAATTCCACAACTCTTAAAGAGTGCTGGTTGAGGGGGATTCTGGGAGTTGAAGTCCTTCTCCCTTAAGCTTGCCAAGTTGGAAAAACACCGCATTCAACCCTGCAAGTGGATTAGGCAGGCAAGCCTTTGTGGGTTGTTTTTTTTTGCAAAGCCTTCCCTGTCCGGTTCATCCCTTGGTACCACAACCCCCCCCGCTGCCCCCCCCAGTCACATGACCATGCAGGTGTGTATGGGAACCCTCGGCCCCTGGCCCTAATTAGTGGCGTAGTGCAGCCACCCGCTGTGCTTTTCACCAGCCCAGCTTGCTTGGCCGGCAATGTGTTTGACAAGTGACACATCGCACAATGGGCAGGTTGCCTGGGCCGGGGTGGGGGGGGCCTGGAGGGGGGGCCTGGAGGGGCTGGAAAGTGGGCCGGTAGGGACCATCGGAAAAGTCTGTGGCTCTATAGGGGAGCAGAGATGCGGATTTCCTAGGGATTCCTGCAGAGCGCAAACCTGGATAACGGTTAAGCCTGGATGGCGGCTATCGTGGTCAATGGGGAATGACGATCTCTGTAAGGCTGTCCATTAGCGACCGTCGCAAGAGTTGCAAGACCACTGAAAAAAAGGGACTTACGACTGCGTTCCACACTCACGACCGTGGCAGCATTCCCGCCACGGTCGCGTGATCGAAATTCAGCTGCTTGGCCACCGACTCCTATTTACGACGGTCCGCAGTGTCCCCGGTGTGTGTGTGTCACGTGATCCCCTCTTTTGCAACCTTCTGACAAGTAAAGTCAACGGGGGAAGCCAGATCCACTTAACGACCACGTTAGGAACTTTGCACCTAGCAGTGATTCGCTTAACAACTGTGGCCAGGAAGGTCGTAAAACGGGGCAAAATTCACTAGCGACTCTCTCGCTAGCAATGGAAATTTTGGGTAGTCGTAAGTCGAGGACTACCGGTGTAAGGCCCTGCCTTGTACGGAGGGGGGGGGTGGACTAGAAGACCTCCAAGGTCCCCGTTTGCAATATTTGGGAAGAGAAAGCCAAGGTCTAAGAAAGGAGGAAAGGAACACAGCTGGAACGGAGCATCGGCCCTTTCCGCTGCTTCTCCGTGTTTTGGGTCAATTCCTGGACCTTCTCAGCCAAACTGGTCAATTAACCTGAAGATAAATTGAGTTAAACCTTCTTACATATATTATCGCCATCGTCCGCCTGTCCCCTGGGAATTCTGGGAACTGAAAGCCACCTGTCTTAAATTTGCCCAGCTTTAGGGTATCTATACGGGCTGGAAAATAAATGGAGATGCCTTTGTGCCCTCTCTGGAAGGGCTGGACTACAGCTCCCATGGCCCCCCGGCCCCCTTGAACTGACCTGTGTGGGGATCATTGCATAGGGGCTCCTGGGGGGGGGCTATCCCTGTCCGTAATGATTACATTGACAATTCCAGCTGCCTGCAGTTAGTGCAGGTTCGAGTCCCACCAGGCTCCAGGTTGGCTCAGCCTTCCATCCTTCCCAGGTAGGTAAAATGAGGACCCAGATTGTTGGGGGCAATTAAGCTGACTTTGTAATAATGCCGCTTGGGGGGGCAGCGAAAGCCCTAATAAGCAGGCATATACATAGAATGAAGGCTACTGCTAAGCTTGTAAGCTGCCCTGAGTCTTCGGAGAAGGGCGGGATATAAATGGAATAAAAATAAAATAAAATAGCCGGAGGATTTGGAAAGAATTCAGAATTCAGCCGGGCTGGCGAGGTGCCGTAACTAACCTGGGTGGCTTAGCCGCTGGATCTTGAAATGAGCGAGAAGCGACACCAGTCAGAAATGTTTACAATGAACTACAATGAGGAGAGATTGGGAAAGAAAAAAAGTATATTTTTTCCTTCTGGCTGAATGGTAGATCACCCTGCGTTCCTTTTACGCCAGTGTAGGAGGCCGAGGAGAAGTGGTTGAGGCTGGAGACGCCTCGGTGGGTCCAAGAGGAGGAGGCTTGGGTTTAAAATCCAGGCGAGGAATCTGCCAGCCACAGTCTTTCCAAGAGCCCTGAGGACGGCAGGTGTGCACATTCCCACCCCCTGGAGGTTTTCTGAAAGGGGGGGAGAGAGAGAGAGAGAGAGAGAGAGAGAGAGAGAGAGAGAGAGAGAGAGAGAGAGAGAGAAAGAAAGAAAGAAAGAAAGAAAGAAAGAAGGAAAGAAAGAGTGTGTAAAGAAAAGAAAGAAAGAAAGAAAGAAAGAAAGAAAGAAAGAAAGAAAGAAAGAAAGAAAAAAGAAAGAAAAGAAAGAAAGAAGGAAGAAGGAAGGAAGGAAGGAAGGAAGGAAGGAAGGAAGGAAAGAAAGAAAGAAAGAAAGAAAGAAAGAAAGAAAGAAAGAAAGAAAGAAGAAAAAGAGAGGGGAAGAAGAGGGAAAGAAAAAGAGAAAAGAAAGAGAGAGAGAGAGAATGAGTGGGAAAGAGAGAAAGAGAAAAAAGGTATAAAAGGGAAAGAGAGAGAGAGAGAAAGGCAGAAAGAGGAAAAAAGGTATAAAAAGAGAGGGAGAGAGACACACACGAGAGAAAGACAAAAAGAGAGGAAAAAAGGTATAAAAAGAGAAAGAAAGAAAGAGGGGGGGGAGGGAAAGGGGGGGGGTATTCCAGCCTAATTAAGGGGCTGCTGCGAAGACCCCCAGACGGGACTTTGCAGAGGAGCCCTTAAAGGGCTGCCTGGGAAGGAAGCGGGACCCCCACCCAACAGATGCCGAGGCCGGGAAGGGAGGGGGCTGGCGGAGGGGAAGCAATTAGCGAGTTGGGGGTCCTCAAGCTGGTTGTCCTCTTTGTCAGCTGGGTCAATTTCCTCTGCTCCTGGCCCCCCCTCCCTCTCCCCCCACCCCACAGGAGCACGCAATTGTCAGGGTTAGTTCTGGCTGCGGATGGCAGGAGCCCAGAATGTGAGGGAGGGGGAGGACGAGTGGGGGGGCAGGTTCAAAGACCCTCTCTTTCTCTCTCTCTCTCTCTCTCTCTCTCTCTCACACACACACACACACACAGAATTCCCCCCTCCTCTGTGCCCCAAAGCCTGTCCTCAGCTCTTCCTCCGGTCCCTCCGCCTGGCCCGGGACCCCTCCCCGACCACACATTTAGCCCTAGGAGGAGGCCTTTTCTTCGGGGGTGGGGGGTCCTTTCAGGATCTGGATGGCTGCTCTCTGGGGGTCCGTTGGCCTCTCTGGACCTCTGCCAGCTCAGGGAGGAGGATGGATGATGGTTGATGAAGATGATGGCTGAAGGTGGATGATAAAGATCATGGCGATAATGATGAATGAGGAGGAGGAGGATGGATGAAGATGGCAATGAGGAGGAGGAAGATGCTGGATGAAGAGGAGGGATGATGGTTGATGAAGGCGATGGATGAAGTTGACAACGATGATGAGGAAGAGGAGGGATGATGGTGATGAAGATGATGGCTGAAGCTGGATGATAAAGATCATGCCGATAATGATGGATGAGGAGGAGGAGGATGGATGATGAAGATGGGCAATGAGGAGGAGGATGCTGGATGAAGATGAGGGATGATGGTTGATGAAGATGATGGCTGAAGGTGGATGATAAAGATCATGCCGATAATGATGGATGAGGAGGAGGAGGATGGATGATGAAGATGGGCAATGAGGAGGAGGATGCTGGATGAAGATGAGGGATGATGGTTGATGAAGGTGATGGACGAAGTTGACAACGATGAGGAGGAGGAGGAGGAGGGATGATAGTTGATGAAGATGATGGCTGAAGATGGATGATGAAGATGGGTCATGATGATGATGGATGATGATGATGAGGGTGATGATGATGAGGGGTGATGGGTGATGAAGATGAGGGATGAAGATGACCACAAATGTGATGATGATGATGAGGGAAGATGGGTTAGGATGATGATGGTGACGATGGTGACTTGCTTGAGCCATGCAGGGACCCAGACAGTGACAACGGAGAGGAGGACAAGGTGGGGGGCTGAGGAGGAAGGGCCCCTCCACTTGGGACCCTCCTCCTCTTCTCTGTAGGAATTCCAAGGTCAGCATTTGAAATCTAGAGTGGCTGGGTTGGGGTGTCCTGAAGACCACCTGCAGGACAGGTGTTCCACTTTTGCTGAATTTCAGGCAACATCTGCAAGTCCCTTAAAGACCCCCAAAGTAGCAACTACCCAAAACCTAAACAAATGTGGGGAGGGGGCTCTCTCCAAAGGAGGCAGAGATGTTGATGGCCCCTGTCTCCCCCGGAGAAGAAGTCTCCCCGATACCCTCAGCAAAGGAGGGGCTTCACTCTCAACATGCGTTGCTCTCAGATGAGGGTCCCAGTCTGGTTGGAAGCCCCCAGTTGGGGAAGCCTGAGGCCGGACTGGGCGGAGGAATCCAGCTCTTCATCTTGGGAGGTGGAAGAAACACCGGGACAGTTTATTCTGCACCTGTTGGGCTTCCTCAGGGGGATCCCAAATCAGCTGCCGTGCCCAAGGTCAGGAGAGTGGAGCCACATTGATGCCAAATTCTCCCTTCTTTTGATCGATGTTATGTCATTCTACCATTTATCTATCTATCCATCCATCCATCTATAGCTTGTGTCTGTCTATCTGTCTGTCTGTCCTATCTGTCTGTCTGTCTGTCTGTCTGTCTATCTATCTATCTATCTATCTATCTATCTATCTATCTCTATCTATCTATCTATCTATCTATCTATCATCTATCTATCTATCTATCGACATATATAATATCTATCTCTCTATCCATCTCTCTCATATATATATATATATATATATATATATATATATATATATAACTCAGGCCATCCACAGGTGGTAGTCGCAACTGCGACAATCAAATTTACAATCAAATGGCCTTCAAGATAGGCTGAAACAGGAAATAAAGATTTGTCCCATGTTTGGGGCCCAGCAAGGTAATCTAAATAGTTAACAAGTATTTGACACATATCTCCCTTGCTTCTAAAGCTAACAAAGCGAGAGAGATCCTGTGGCTCAAGAGGTAAAAACAACTGCCTAATGTGCAACCAGCCCAGGTTCGAATCTCAGAAGGGTATGGCTGACTGATGAAACTAATAAGTTTGAAATGCATATCAGTCTCCCTTAATTCTTTGTTAGTAATTTTACACAAAATATATGAACTGTCCGGTGTGACTACAGCCTGTTTGATGGCCTTTGAGATAAGGCTGAAAACAGGAAATAAAGATTTGCCCATGTTTGGGGCCTAGGATTTGCCCCATGTTTGGGGCCTAGCAAGGTAATCTAAGAGTTAACATATCACACACACACACACACACACACACACACACACACGGGACGTAGTGGCTCAGTGGGTTAGGACGCTGAGCTTGTCGATAAGAAGGTCGAGTGCCTGTTACTCATCCCAGCTTCTGCCAACCTAGCAGTTCGAAAGCACGAAAAAAACGCAAGTAGGAAAATATGGACCACTACAGTGGGAAGGTAACAGCGTTCCGTGCGCCTTTGGCGTCTAGTCATGCCGGCCACATGACCACGGAAACGTCCTTGGACAAGCGCTGGCTCTTCGGCTTTGAAATGGAGATGAACACCGGCCCCTAGAGTCGGAAACGACTAGCACGCATGTGCGGGAGAACCTTTACCTTTACCTTAAAATCTCTCTCTCTCTCTCTCTCTCTCTCTCTCTCTCTCTCTCTCTCTCTCTCTCTCTCTCTCTCTCTCTCTCTCCATCCATCCTCTGTCTGTCCTCTGTCTGTCTGTCTGAGCAACGGGCAGGAAAGGTTTCCTGTATTTTTCACTGGGCTGCTAAATGCTGGCATGGGAAAAGCCGGAGAACGGGAAGCGACCAGCCCCTGGCAGAGGCCGGAGGACTGAGCAGCTGTGCCAACCCAGAGGGAAGAGAAGGAAAGAGCAGGAATTTCCTAGCCACTCCGCAAAACTAACCAGGAAGAGAGGAAGGAAGGAAGGAAGGAAGGAAGGAAGGAAGGAAGGAAGGAAGGAAGGAAGGAAGGAAGGAAGGAAGGAAGGAAGGAAGGAAGAAGGATCTTCCAGGTGACAGCATATCTCTGAACTTGCACGTCTGGATCTGGCTGGCCGCTGATTCCTAGGACTTTGCACCCCTTTTCCTAATCTCAAGGTTTGGGGGTTCGTCTCCCTGAGTCGTTGGGGACGGGGGCGGGGCCCTCTCGCGACCTTCTACCACGGCTGTGCTTCCCATTCACTGGGGGTCCAGCAAACCCCAGCGAGCAGCACATTTCGCAACGTGCGAAGCTGACCTTTCCCCCAGTCGCTGGGCTGTCGAGGCAAATGATGTCTCCCAAATTCCCGGGGCAGCTGTGTGCCCATCTGGCTGTCGGGGGAGAGGAGTGCTAATCCCGCCTCAATTATACGCAAGTCGACCACGTTTGGCCAAGGCAGGAAGCAAGCAAGCAAGCCCTGGCCGGGGACGAAAGCCCTGGTTGACCAGCCGGGTAAACCTGGCGGAGAAGCCCAAGCTTGGCAGACCTCCGGTGGCTTCCCCAAAGAGGAGGCTGCGGTGTTTTGAACGTGGCTGCCTTCTGTTTTGCAAAAGGGAAACCGAGGCAAGCAGCTCTTCCAGGCGCTGCTGTTCAGGACAGCCGAGGAGGCCTGCTCTTCCTGCCCTCTGCCCTCTGCGGAGGCCCCACAGCACAGATGTGTCTGCTGAGCAGGCCGGGCTAACTGGAGCCCACTGGGAGGGTCACAACCTTTACAGAAATGGTGGCTTGCGTGTCAGACCTCATGGAGTTGACGGGAAGCCGGCGGGAGGGGGAGGGGGGGGGCCTGGAAGGGAGGCCTCCATGGGAAGCCGGTGAGGGCTACCTCGGGAGCTCTCTCGCTGACCTTCGCCGAACAAAAAACGGAATGTCTGCGGAGCTTCTCCATCCTCTCCAGATCACGGTTGGCCCAAACGTGCTTTTTCGGGAGGCGACCGGACTGCCTTTGTTTCCCTTGGAAGGCGTCTCGCCTCTCATCCAGGAAGCCTCTTCAGCTCTGACTGGATGGCGGGGAAGGAAGGAAGGAAGGAAGGAAGGAAGGAAGGAAAGAAGGAAGGAAGGAAGGAAGGAAGGAAGGAAGGAAAGGGAAGGAAGGAAGGAAGGAAGGAAGGAAGGAAGGAAGGAAGGAAAGAAGGAAGGAAGGAAGGAGGGAAGGAAGAAAGGAGGGAAGGAAGGAAAGAAGGAAGGAAGGAAGGAAGGAAGGAAGGAAAGAAGGAAGGAAGGAAGGAAGGAAGGAAAGAAGGAAGGAAGGAAGGAAGGAAGGAAGGAAGGAAGGAAGGAAGGAAAGAAGGAAGGAAGGAAGGAAGGAAGGAAGGAAGGAAGGAAGGAAGGAAGGAAGGAAAGAAGGAAGGAAGGAAGGAAGGAAGAAGGAAGGAAGGAAGGAAGGAAAG
>NC_139521.1:76435422-76440422 GCF_947247035.1 Vipera ursinii
GGAAGGAAAGAAGGAAGGAAGGAAGGAAGGAAGGAAAGAAGGAAGGAAGGAAGGAAGGAAGGAAGGAAGGAAAGAAGGAAGGAAGGAAGGAAGGAAGGAAGGAAGGAAGAAAGGAGGGAAGGAAGGAAAGAAGGAAGGAAGGAAGGAAGGAAGGAAGGAAGGAAGGAAGGAAGGAAGGGAAGGAAGGAAGGAAGGAAGGAAGGAAGGAAGGAAGGAAGGAAGGAAGGAAAGAAGGAAGGAAGGAAGGAAGGAAGGAAAGAAGGAAGGAAGGAAGGAAGGAAGGAAAGAAGGAAGGAAGGAAGGAAGGAAGGAAGGAAGGAAGGAATATCCTAAAGGCACATTTTCAGGAGGCAACTGGGCATTCCCTTGTTTTTATTTGAAGACGTTTCGCTTCTCATCCCAGAAGCTTCTTCAGCTCTGACTGGATGGTGGGGGACGGGAGGATTTATACTCCTTGCAGAGAGCTGGTCGTTTGCAATTCGTTTAGAGAGTCGCTGAGGCCACCTGGAGGTTTGTCTGTGTCCTCGGGGTCACCTGAGTGGTGCAAATGGCTCTGGAGCCTTCTTGCAACTGCCGAAAGGACCGTGTGTTATAGACGGGAGATACAGGATGTCATATTCTTCCCCCCCACCCACCCCCCCGAATTGAAAGAAGGCTGTTCAGTTTTGACACAGATGGCCTTTTTGACCCCTCTTTCTGGATATGACCCCAACATATCCAGAAGCTTCTTGGACGAGAAACGAAATGTCTTCCGAGGAAAAACAAGAAAGGCCAGTTGCCTCCTGAAAAAGCACCAAACCAGGAGATAACCTT
Organism: Vipera ursinii; assembly: GCF_947247035.1. Classification (NCBI taxonomy): domain Eukaryota; kingdom Metazoa; phylum Chordata; class Lepidosauria; order Squamata; family Viperidae; genus Vipera; species Vipera ursinii. The sequence goes on from NC_139521.1 coordinate 76,436,236, forward strand.
GGTGGAAACCCATGGGACGCGTCTATCTCCGCGGAAGGGACTCCAGCTCCGCAGCTGGTTGGGCGGGCCAAAGAGGAGGAAGCAAAACCTTCCAAGATGGTGTGTTGAAGGTCGGAGAGAAAGTCAAGAAGAGGTGACACAATCTCTGGACCTCGCTCTCTTGAGTTGCAGCTGATGGCCTCTCGTGTGTGAAGCTTTTCACAAAACAAGTGTAGCGGGAGGGCCCGCTCCCATCCCGGTGGCCTTCCCAGGCTGCTGAAAAGCTTTGCCGAAAGAGGTTTGGGAAGGAAAAATGGAAGAAAGATACCGGGAAAAGAGAGAAGCAACCTGGAATTAAGGAGGAACTTCCTAAGAGTGAGGACAATTGACCAGTGGAACAGCTTGCCTCAAAACGTTGGTGGTTCTCCATCACTGGAGGTTTTCAAGACAGGGCGTTTCAACCTTTTCACCCATTGTACCGCTTTTAGGATATGGCAACATCCGAGGACCACCAGTCGCCTAGCAAGGGGTCAAAAACTTGATGACCAAAAAAAAGTAAAAAAAAAGTGATGAAGTACAGGTAGTCCTCGACTTACAACAGTTCGCTTAGTAACGGTTCGAAGTTACAATGGTACTGAAAAAAGTGCCCCCCACGCTACAGCCAAGCAAGACGCCTGCCTGCCTGCCCGGCGGCGCTCTTCCTCCTGTCCGAGGTTTTCATGGTTGGGAGCATTTCTGTTGAGAATTGGCACCGGGGGTGGGGTGGGGGGTGTTTGGTTTTTATCTCCCCCATGCATGGTAGTTGCAGCAGGTTTTGGTCACGCCACATGACCCTGGGACACTGTGACCGTCAAAAATATGAATCGGTTGCCAAGCGTCTGAATGCAAATCACAAGACCCTGGAGATGCTGCAACATTCCAGCTGATCGGCGCCTCTTCTGGACTCAGAAGCGCCAGGATCAGCGCCAAAATCCAGCTGGATCCTGGCGCTGATCCCGGCGCTTCCGCTGAGCCCCGACAGCCCTGCAGCTCCAGCCGTCTCTCGCTCAGGCTTGGGCGGTGCTGCCACCGGTTCAGCTCATTCCCCTCCCCCGCTACCACTTTTCTAGGATGGTCGCGTACCACCTGCCAGGTGCCAACGTACCACAGGTGTGGTACCATTGGTTGAAAAGCCCTGGTCTATTCCAGCCCCCTGCCCAGGCAGGAGACCCTATACCATTTCAGACAAATGGTTGCCCAATCTCTTCTTGAAAGCCTCCAGTGATGGAGCACCCACAACATCTGGTGGCCAGCCGTTCCCCTGGCGAATTGTCCTCGCCGTCAGGAAGTTTCTCCTTAATTCCAGGTTGCTTCTCTCCTGGCTGAGTTTCCATCCGTTGCTTCTTCTCCTGCCTTCTTCCGGGGCTTTGGAAAGCACACTAAGGCTCTCTCCACCAATCAAATGAAAGAATCTACCTGGGTTGGCAGATGCCAAAGATGGAACGATGGTTTCTGGGTGTTTTTTTTTAAATTACGAACTGCCTTGTAGCCTCTAAACCTCAATGACTTCCGTAAGGGCCTCCCTGTAAATACTTGCAATGTACCTTTTTCCAGCTCAGAACGAAATGGCTGGTTCTTTTCCATCCCAAGCCTCTCTGCCAACCCATAATTTCCTTTCTCCGCAGCATACCGGACCGTGTGTGGGGTGAACGGACCCCTGGTGGTCCTGGACAACGTGAAGGTAGGGAGACGACAGGCCGATTCCCACCCCCCGCACCCCCGTTCCCTCCGTGCAAGATCAGCCCCAAATGTGCGTCGTTAAGCGAGACACGGGGGAAGGGACGTCTGCTGCGTTTTACCACCTGCCGTCTTCACAGCGCCAAGTGCCACGTTTGTCCCATTCCACGCCCGCTTGCTTGCGTAGACGCAGCCGGCGGGCATCTTTCGGTTGCCCAGTTTTGAACTGTGTGGGCCACTCCTCTCTCGTCGCAGAGCCTTTCTGCCCGGGGTGGCGTCCTTCTAGCAAGCCTCGCCCGCCCTGCGTGGCAGGGACGGTCCCGGGCTGGGATCTGTGCGGCTCCGATGGGCCGTTTGGGGCTCTGCAGGGATTTCCCCCCACCCCCCCGGCCGCGGTCACTGGGCCCAAGTCCTCCATGGTCACTCTGGCCAAAGCGGCCGAAGGGCCACCTCTGGCCTCTGCTCCCCTGTTGTGTGTGTGTGTGTGTGGGGGGAAACTCTGGGAAGAAAACATTTAGTGCACCCCCTCCCCCCCTCTCTTTCTCTCCTCCTCCTTCCCTCCCTTGCCCCGTCCCTCTTTCCCTTTCTTCCTCTCCCTCTTTCCCCTTTTCTCTCCTTCCCTCTTTTTCCGGCTCTCTCCCTCCCTCTCCCCCTTCTCTTCTCTCTCCCTCCCTCCCTCCCTGTCTCTCCCTCTCCTCCCTTCTCTCCCTCCCTCCTTCTCTCTTTCTTTTCTCTCCCTCCCTCTCCCCTCCCTCCCTCTCTCATTTTCCTTCTCTCCATCGCTCCCTCCTTCTCCCCCTCCCCCTTCTCCCTTCCTTTCCCCTTTTCTCTCCTTCCTTCCCTCCTTCCTTCCCTCTCCCTCTTTCTCTTTCTCCCTTTCTCCCTCTCTCCCCCTTCCCCTCCCTCCCTCCTTCTCTTCTCTCTCCAAGAAGAACAGAATAGAGCCAGAAGGGGACCTTGGAGGTCTTCTAGTCCAGCCCCCCACTCAAGCAGGAGAACCTGTACCATCTCAGACAGGTGAATGTCCGCTCTCTTCCTCTCTTCCCCCCTGCCTGTCCTACACAGTCACAGGGGCAATCCTTGCAGGGGATCTGGTAGATTACCGTAGATGCACGATTTCTATCTATTAACTACCCATCCATCCATATCTAGCTGTACACCGCTCTCTCTCTCTCTCTCTCTCTCTCTCTCTCTCTCTCTCTCTCTCTCTCTCTCTCTCTCTCTCTCTCTCTCTCTCTCTCTCTCTCTCTCTCTCTCTCTCTCTCCTTTCCTCCCATCCAACCATCCATCCATCCATCCATCTATCCAGTCCGTTGCTAGGAGTCGAAAACCACCGGGTGGGAGGCAGGCTGGAGACAGACCCCAATCTTGGGGGTCAGGCAGCAGGAGGCAGAGCGCCCTCTAGTGGCCACAGAGGGCCCATTTCCCAATCTTTTCAACTACTAACTAGACCAGAGGTAGGCAACCTCGGCTCTTTCATGACTCATGGACTTCAACTCCCAGAATTCCTGAGTCAGCTATGCTGATTCAGGAATTCTGGGAGTTGAAGTCCATGAGTCATGAAAGAGCCGAGGTTGCCTACCCCTGAACTAGACAGAACAGGGGTCTTCAAACCTGGCCCCTTCGATGACTTGTGGACTTCAGCTCCCAGAATTCCTCAGCCAGAGTTGAAGTCCACAAGTCATCGAAGGGCCAGGTTTGAAGATCCCTGAGATAGAATTAGGGATGACGGTCTGCTGCTGGCTCATTTTTCAAGGCTCTTCGGGAGCAGAGCAGGGGAAAAAAGCAATGGAAGTTGGGATGGAGTCCAGAACGTGCCCTTGAGAAAGCCCCCGTTGGAAATCTGCAGCTCAAAAAGCTTTCTAGAGAATCCAAAACTTAACCTGAGGTTTGTGATTTGCCCCCCTCCTCCCCCCCCCAGGCCAATTTCTTTGGCAGGAAAGATGAATCCACCGGCTGGTTAATCGGTGGGGCTGTGGAGAGGCTGCGCCTGTAAATTTTTGTTTCCAGTTCACTGAAAATAAAAACTGATTTCTGAGTAAACTGTAGGGAGGAGAGTCTCAACGCTGTTCACCTGAGACGGTCTTTTAGCTTACGTGGAGAGAGAGAGAGAGAGAGAGAGAGAAGAGGGTAGAGAAAATAGATAAATAGAAAGATAAGATAGATATACAGATAGATGATAGATAGATAGAATAGATAGATAGATAGATAGATAGATAGATAGATAGATAGATAGATAGATAGATAGATAGATAGATATACAGATAGATAGATAGATAGATAGATAGATAGATAGATAGATAGATAGATAGATAGATAGATGATAGATATACAAATAGATGATAGATAGATAGATAGATAGATAGATAGATAGATAGATAGATGATATAGATAGATAGATGATAGATATACAGATAGATGATAGAGATAGATAGATAGATAGATAGATAGATAGATAGATAGATAGATAGATAGATAGATAGATGATAGAT
>NC_139521.1:76445422-76450422 GCF_947247035.1 Vipera ursinii
CCTCTCCCATTCCTGACAAGTGGTCGTCCGGTCTCTTCCTGAAAACCTCCAGTGATGGAGCACCCACCAATTTGTTCCCCTGATTAACTGTCCTGGCTGTTGGGAAGTTTCTCCTGAATTCCAGTCGCTTCTCTCCTTGATTGGTTCCCCCCCCCCACCCGTTGCTTCTTGCCCTGCTTTGGAGAATGGAAGAAAACCAAGCAAGCCAATCTATTTGGCCAGGGGTGCCGGGAGCAGAAGCAGCCCTCCTTGCTTGGGAACAACTAATCTTTAACCAACCGCTGACCTTCCTAAGCCCCCCTGCAGGCCCGCATGTGGTCATGAGAACTGCCCTCTTTGCTCCGCTCTGTTCAGCCGTGTCCTGGAATCCAGGCAGCTGCAGGCTTGACCTGCCTGCACCCTCAGCAGGCTATCTCCCCACCTTCACTCCTCCGGCGTGGAGTCCTTTGGGGTCTCCCTCCCCAGCCCTTGGGACGGAAAGGGGTCGGAGGCAGCCAGATCTGTCCTGGATACGGGCGGGAGACCAGCCCTCTCCACCCACCCTTCCGCCCCGGCAGAGGTGTGAAGATTGTCGGGCAAGGGGTCAGGCAGATGGAAGGCCAGCTGAAGCCTGCAGCGGGGGTCAAGGGGGTCCGGAATGAGAGGCAAGGGCAGGGAGGGAGGGAGGGGGGCAGTCCCGGCCAGGAAGAGGCTGAAAGCTTTCGGCTGCTAATCCTCCTTAATGGCCAGTAATTTGCTCCTTGGCCTGTGACCTTTCCTCTGCAGGTGTTTGAAGGGACCTCTGGCATCGATGCGCACAAGACGTCTTGCGAGTTCACGGGGGACATTCTCCGCACACCGGTGTCCGAGGACATGCTGGGTACGTAGGACGTCTTTGGGGTGGGCAACGGAGGGGCAGCCGTGAACCACGATGATCGAAGCTTGCTCCGGTTACAGGAAAGCGCCCAAGTGCCCACCGGAGATGCCGAACAGAATAACAGAGTTGGAAGGGAACTCGTAGGTCTTCCTCAAGCCGTTTCGGTCACCAGACGATCAAAAGGATGTTGAGACTCTAGAAGAAGTGTAGAGAAGAGCAACTAAGATGGTTAAAGGACCGGAGGCTGAAACATATGAAGGACGTTGCTGGAGTTGGGTAGGTCTAGTTTAATGGAAAGAAGGACCGGGGGGGGGACATGATAGCGGGGCTCCAGTATTTGAGGGGCTGCCCCCCAAAAGAGGGAGTCAAACTGTTCTCCAAAGCCCCCGAAGGCCAGAGAAGGAATAACTGATCCAGGAGAGATTCAACCTGGAAATAAGGAGAAATTTTCCAACAGTGAGAAAAATCAACCAATGGAAAAGAAGTTGACTTCAGATGTTGTGGGAGCTTCATCACTGGAAACTTTCAAGAAGAGACTGGATAACCATTTGTCTGACATGATCTAGGGTTTCCTGTCTAACTAGATGACATCCAAGGTCCCTTCCCACTGTGTATTCTATTCTATTCTATTCTATTCTATTCTATTCTATTCTATTCTATTCTATTCTATTCTATTCTATTCTATTCTATTCTATTCTATTCTATTCTATTCTATTCTTATTATTCTATTCTAGTCTTCGTTCTATCCTATTCTAATTCTATTCTATTATCTTTTCACTATTCTATTCTATTCTGTTCTATTCTTCATTCTATTCTATTCTATTCTATTCTATTCTATTCTATTCCATATTTTCTATTCTATTCTATTCTATTCTATTCCATTCCATTCCATTCCATTCCATATTTTCTATTTTATTCTATTCTATTCCATTCCATTCCATATTTTCTATTCTATTCTATTCTATTCTATTCTATTCTATTCTATTCTATTCTATTCTATTCTATTCTATTCTATTCTATTCTATTCTATTCTATTCTATTCTATTCTATTCTATTCCATTCCATTCCATTCCATTCCATTCCATTCCATTCCATTCTATTCTATTCTATTCTATTCCATTCCATTCCATTCCATTCCATTCCATTCCATTCCATTCCATTCTATTCTATTCTATTCCATTCTATTCTATTCTATTCTATTCTATTCTATTCTTCCATTCCTATTCCTTATTCTATTCTATTCTGTCCTATCCTGTCCTATTCTATTCTATTCTATTCTATTCTATTCTATTCTATTCTATTCTATTCTATTCTATTCTATTCTGTTCTGTTCTATTCTTCATTCCATATTCTATTCTGTTCTGTTCTGTTCTGTTCTGTTCCATTCCATCCCTCTGCTTGTGGGGCAAGGGAGGGAGTGGGCATTCCAAGCTGGCCTTCCCCACTGAGTCTGGACCCAGACCTATCAGGATCTTGGGACACACAAACACACACACACACACACACACACACACACACACCGTGGAAAAGAAGTAGCTCTTGAATAGCGGCCTTGGTTCCCCAGATGTTCGTGGTGGGTTATTTGGGGGAAGGAGGGGGCGCTACCTGGCGTTGACTTCTAGGCATCTCCAAGTCAAGGGCTGAGGGAACCTGAGGACGGGGATGGGAATCTGAGCCCCACCCCACCCCCGGCTCATTTTGACAGTGATGTGACCCAACATCTCCCCAGCCTTGCTCTTTTCCAGGAGAGGTTCTCCTGATGTGGGGGGAGAGAAGGCGCGCCATTGGAGAAAGGGTTGGCCTGGCCTTCAAGAGGAGAGACGGGCTCCTTTCCCCTTGGTGAAGTTTGCTGTCCGGACGCTTTTCTCGATGTCTCTGCTCTGCCGGGCCAGGTCATTCACGGGCCTGCACAGGAAGCCCCCCCCCGGGGGGTTGTCTTCTGGCATGACATTCCTTGGATTCAGCTGTGCTCTGGGTGTCCCATTGGAGGCAGAATCACAGAATACAAGAGTTGGAAGGGACCTCGGAGGTCTTCTAGTCCAACCCCCTGCTCAGGCAGGAGAGCCTATCCCCTTTCAGACAAATGGCTGTCCAGTCTCTTCTTAAAAAGCTCCATCCACAACTTCTGGAGGAAACTTCCGTTCCACTGATTAATTGTTCTCATTGTCAGGAAAATGCTCTTTGATTCCAGGTTGCTTCTCTCCTTGATCAGTTTCCCTCCGTTGCTCCTTGTCCTGCCTTCAGGCGCTTTGGAGAATACCTTGACTCCCTCTTCTTTGGGGCAGCCCCTGAGATATTGGAAGGCTGCTATCATGTCACCCCTCGCCCTTCTCTTCATTAAGCTAGGCCTACCGAACTCTGGTGCTGGAGAAGACTCCTGCGAGTCCCTTGGACTGCAAGGCGATCAAACCGGTCAGTCCTAGAGGAGATCCACCCTGACTGCTCTTTAGAAGGCCAGATCCTGAAGCTAAAACTCAAACACTTTGGCCACCTGATGAGAAGGAAGGACTCACTGGAGAAGAGCCTAATGCTGGGAAAGGTGGAGGGCAAGAGAAGAAGGGGACGACAGAGAATGAGGTGGCTGGATGGAGTCACTGAAGCAGGAGGCGTGAGCTTAAATGGACTCCAGAAGATGGTAGAGGACAGGAAGGCCTGGAGGAATGTTGCCCATGGGGTCGCGATGTCTTGGACACGACTTCGCAACTAACAACACCGAATTCCAGCCACCGTTCCTCATATGTTTTAGCCTCCAGTCCCCTGATCATCTTTGTTGCTCTTCTCTGCCCTCTTTCTAGAGTCTCAACATGATTTTTACATCGTGGGGACCAAAACTGGACACAACAGTCCAAGTGTGGTTTTACCAAGGCTTTACAAAGCGGTACTAACACTTCGCGTGATCTGGGTCCCATCCTTCTGTTCATGCAGCCTAAGACCTTGAAGTGTCCGATGGCTTCTTGCAGGACATTCCTTCAGCTGAGTTGAGTTACAAAAGATACTGGCCACCTGTTCAGGTTCTCCCAGGACTCCTCAGAGTGGACCCTTCCTCTCTTCGGCCCCCCACCCAGCATCCTTCCCCCAGTCCCTGCGCCTTCCTCCCCACAGTTGCGTCTCTCTGCAGGCCGCGTCTTCAACGGTTCAGCCAAGCCCATCGACAAAGGCCCCGTGGTGATGGCCGAGGACTTCCTGGACATTAACGGTGAGTCCATGTGCTTGGGTGGCGTAGGGCGGCAAGGGGAGGGGGCATGGGGCATCATGGGGAAGGAGCCCAACAGCTGAGTGGAGAGACATTAAAGTGTGCGGAGATGAAGCCCGCAGCTGGGAAGCCTTCTCTTGCCCAGCGGTGGCAACTCAAAGGTGGAAGAAGGCAGCGTGAGCTTAAGAGAGCCACTTCTTGGTCCTGATGTTAATCGTGCACTTTTGAGCTGGCAAAAGCTTTTAAGCAGTAGATGAACCCAATGGTGAGGTCAGGAGTGGGCCAAGCCAAATCCCTTTGGAAAACTAAATTGCGTTTTTAGCCCTTCAGAAACTGACTTACACGGGGACAATTTCTTCCTTTCCTCCTTCCTCCCTCCCTCCCTCCTTTTCCTTTCCTTCCTTCCTTCCTCTCCTTTCTTTCCTTCTTTTCTTTCCTTCCTTCCTCTCCTTTCTTTCCTCCCTCTCTCCCTCCCTCTCCTCTCCTCTCCTCTCCTCCTTCCTTCCTTCCTTCCTTCCTTCCTTCCTCCCTCCCTCCCTCCCTCCCTCCCTCCCTCCCTCCCTCCCTTCCTTCCTTCCTTCCTTCCTTCCTTCCTTCCTTCCTTCCTTCCTTCCTTCCTTCCTTCCTTTCTCCAGGGCAGCCCATCAATCCTCAGGGACGCATTTACCCCGAGGAGATGATCCAGACGGGACTCTCCCCCATCGACGTCATGAACAGCATCGCCAGAGGACAGAAGATCCCCATCTTCTCCGCTGCTGGCCTCCCCCACAACGAGGTACGGCCCGCGCGAGCCCCCTCAGTTTTCCTCCGTTGGCTGGGGGCGGGGGAGGGGGGCCCCTCTTATTTTGAGGATCTTTGGAGACCTTCTTTTGGAATATGCAAAATTCACCTGCTGGGGGTGGGGACCCCCTCGGAGAGCAAACCAAACCCAGACTTGGAAGCTGCCCCCCT
>NC_139521.1:76455422-76486764 GCF_947247035.1 Vipera ursinii
AGGGAATTATTTTTTCAGTTCTGAAGAATAGAAATAGAAATAGAAAATGGATAGGTTGGGATGGCATGGAATACAACAGAAAAGAACAGAACAGGAATAGGAATAGGAATAGGAATAGAATAGAATAGAAAAGAATAGGATAAGGATAGGATAATAGAATAGAATAGAATAGAATAGAATAGAATAGAATAGAATAGAATAGAATAGAACAGAACAGAACAGAACAGAACAGAACAGAATAGAATAGAATAGAATAGAATAGAATAGAATAGAATAATGGAATGGAATAGAATAGAATAGAATAGAATAGAATAGAATAGAATAGAATAGAATAGAATAGAATAGAATAGAATAGAATAGAAAAAATGGAATGGAATGGAATGGAATGGAATAGAATAGAATAGAATAGAATAGAATAGAATAGAATAGAATAGAATAGAATAGAATAGAATAGAATAGAATAGAAAAAATGGAATGGAATATAATAGAATAGAATAGAATAGAATGGAATGGAATGGAATGGAATGGAATGGAATGGAACGGAACGGAACGGAACGGAACGGAACAGAATAGAATAGAATAGAATAGAATAGAATAGAATAGAATAGAATAGAATAGAATAGAATAGATTTTGGAATATAGAATAGAATAAATATTGGAGAATAGAATAGAATAGAATAGAATAGAATAGAATAGAATAGAATAGAATAGAATAGAATAGAATAGAATAGAATAGAATAGAAAATGGATAGAATAGAACAGAACAGAACAGAATAGAGAATGGGATGGGATGGGATAGAATAGAATAGAAGAAGGATAGAACAGAACAGAACAGAACAGAACAGAACAGAATAGAATAGAGTAGAATAGAAAAGAAAAGAAAAATTCTTCACTGTTAAGACTTTGACTTCAAAAATGGAGGAAATAATTTCCATCTCACTAGGTTTTCTGAGCAATAATTCACACAACCCTTGTTTTTAATTCCACAGCAAGATCTTTTTTCTTATCATGCCCTCAAGTGGACAAATTTATATAAGAACGAAACCTGAAAAAGGCTGGTTTAACTTCCTACTGAGGTCTTACGTATCCCCCACCCACCCACCCACACACACACACACACACACACATACAGGATCTGAAACTGCATTCACTTTTAAACAGAAAAAGAATCCTGCTTTTCCTGAGTTTTCAATGCATTTTCCAAAAGCAACACTTGCATATTGTTAAAGGAACCCTCAAAATCTCCCCATTTTGTGGCTAATCGCAAATAAGCCGATTACCAACCCCACCACCCCCAAAATTTTTCTTGATTATAGATATTTAGAATTTAGGGACCTTTAGCCAGGTTTCCCCTTATTTTGGTCTTGGGAAAAGTATTGTGCAAGAATTTGGAGCTGGCATTGGGGAAGGGGTGAAAGAGCCGTTAGGGAGGGTAAAACGTTTGCCCAATCTGCCGAAGGAAGGAGCGTGGGAAAGAAACAGAAAGTAAACGGGCTTTCATTTTGTTTAGTGCAAAATCAGACAAATACAGTAAAAGCTTCGATGGGCTTTCAAGAGTGATATTCGGGGTAGGCAGATTAAGAAATGAGCAAGGTGGAATTCTAGGCATGTATTTTGTTGTGGTTGGGTACTATTTTTCAAGTGTGGCAACTTTAAAAAGTGTGGACTTCAACTCCCAGAATTCCCCAGCCAGCATGGCTGGCTGGGGAATTCTGGGAGTTGAAGTCCACTTATCTTAGAGTTGCCAAGATTGAGAAACACTCCAGTAAAAACTTTATGGGGAATTCTGGGAGTTGAAGTCCACACATCTTAGAATTGGTAAGAATTGGTAAAGAATCAACCTACAATCTTTTTTTTATTGAAAAGTTTTACAATACATTTTTAAATACAAAAAAGCCCCCCCTCCTCCCCCTCCCCTCTCCCCAACCCCTCCCTCCCCGACTTCCCAGAGCTGAATACAGGGTATAAAAATACAAACAAACATAATCTAAAATATGCTAACAACAATAAAACATTAAGTTCTATCGCACTTTAACTCTCCATCGTCAAATTATTAATAAAATAACTATTAACTAATTATACATCCTATAGATCCACTACTTATTCAAATGCTAAATGAAACTTTTTAATCCCATATTTATTCTGAATATATTCAATCCATCTTCTCCACTCCACAATGTATCTCTGTTGCGATTGGTCTTTCAAATACTCTGAAATCTTTGCCATTTCCCGCCAAGTTAGAAACCTTTAAAGTCCACTCTTCTATAGTCCGCAGTTCTTCCTTCTTCCAATATTGAGCTACTAAAAGTCTTGCAAGAATCAACCTACAATCTTACACCTCTGGCCAAATCTACTTTAATCTGAGAAGCCAGATTCTGATCCAGCAAGAGAAGCACGCAGCCCGTAGATTTAAAAGCAACAACCACAATGACAACAACAGAAAATGACACAATTGCTGTTTTTCATTTCCTTTCGATTTGTTCTGTTTCGGGTCTTAATCCATGTTCTTTTTTCTTTTCTTTTTCCTTGGCTTTCTGTGTTTTGGTCCTTGAGTCTAAACTGACTCCATGACAGCTTGAAACGGAAGAAGCGGGGAAGGGGGGTTAGATGGTCTCCTTCTGGGAAATGGCTCCATAAGGATCCTCTTCCTTGGCAGGTGAACATGGAAACGGCTCGGTTCTTCAAATCCGACTTTGAGGAGAACGGGTCCATGGAGAACGTCTGCCTGTTCCTCAACTTGGCCAACGACCCCACGTGAGTCCATAGCCTGGGTCTGGGGGACAGGGTGAAGGGAACTGCACCACCTCCAGACTCAGGGGCCTGGAGGCTAAAAGAGATGAAGGACGCTTGCGGGAATTGGGTATGTCTAGTTCACGGGTCTTCAGGCTTGGCCCTTGGATGACTTGTGGACTTCAACTCCCAGAATTCCTCAGCCAGGCATGCCTGGCTGAGAAATTCTGGGAGTTGAAGTCCACAAGTCATCAAAGGGCCAAGTTTGAAGACCCCTGAACTAGACTTTAAGAGGAGTGGACTTCAACTCCCAGAATTCCTCAGCCAGCGTGCCTGGCTGAGGAATTCTGGGAGTTGAAGTCCACAAGTCATCAAAGGGCCAAGTTTGAAGATCCCTGGTCTATTTTAATGAAAAGAAGGACTAGGGGGTGTCAAGATAGCAGTCTTCCAATGTTTGAGAGGCTTCCACAAAGAAGAGGGGGTGGGGGTCAAGCTATCCTCCAAAGCCCCTGAAGGCAGGACAAGAAGCAACGGATGGAAACTCATCAAGGAGAGAAGCAACCTGGAACTAAGGGGAAACTTCCTGACAGTTAGAACAACTAACCAGTGGAACAACCTGCCTCCAGAAGTGGTGAATGCTCCAACACTGGAGGTTTTTACCAAAAGATTGGACAGCCCTTTGTCTGAAATGGTCTCCTGCTTGAGCAGTAGGTCAGACTAGATGACCTCCAAGGTCCCTTCCGACGCTGTTATTCTGTGATTCTCTAAGGGTCTCCTGCCTGAGCAGGGGGTTGGACTAGACAACCTCTAAGGTCCCTTCCGACTCTTTTATTCTGTTTTATTCTCCTGCAGCATTGAGCGGATCATCACGCCCCGTCTGGCTCTGACCACCGCCGAGTTCCTGGCCTATCAGTGCGAGAAGCACGTTCTGGTGATCTTGACCGACATGAGCTCCTACGCCGAGGCCCTGCGGGAGGTCAGTGGGTCAGTGGCGGGCCGGGCTCTCCTCACGAGGAGGGGACGGGCGGGGTTGAGGGTCAGAGCTGGCTTCCTCTCTGCCCCTCGGGATCTCCCCTCTTGGCCTTTCCTCCACAGGTCTCCGCGGCCAGGGAGGAGGTCCCTGGACGACGGGGGTTCCCTGGCTACATGTACACTGACCTGGCCACCATCTATGAGCGAGCAGGACGGGTGGAGGGCAGGAACGGCTCCATCACCCAGATACCCATCTTGACCATGCCCAACGACGGTGAGACAGGGCTGAGGTCAAGCTCTCGGCCAAGATCCTAAATCCCCGGGGTAGAAATCCCTGCAGGGGTCTGGGAACCCGGTGGTGCAGGAGGGGAGGGGGCCCCTGGGACCCCAAATGGTGGGAAATGCAACTGGGTGGCGGAGATGCAGAGAGTCCTTGACTTACGACGACAACCGAGGCCCAAATTTGCATTGCTAAATGAGACAGTTGTTTTAAGTGAGCGTTGTGCCATGTCACGAACTTCTGCATCAGTGCCTCTGCTCTGATCTTTTGTTGAGAAAGTAGGAGTAGAATAGAGCTGCAGGGGACCTTGGAGGTCTTCTAGTCCAGCCCCACTGCTCAAGCAGGAGAACAGGCTAGAGAATAATAATAATAATAATAATAATAATAATAATAATAATAATAATAATAATAATAATAATAATAATAATAATAAAGTTGGAAGGGACCTTGGAGGTCATCTAGTCCAACCCCCTGCTCAGGCAGGAAACCCTATACCATTTCAGGCAAATGGCTGTCCAGTCTCTTCTTAAAAACCTCCAGTGTTGGAGCATTCACTGCTTCTGGAGGCAGGTGGTTCCACTGGTGAATTGTCCTCACTGTCAGAAAGTTTCTCCTTAGTTCTAGGTTGCTTCTCTCCTTGATGTGTTTCCATCCGTTGCTTCTTCTTGTCCTGCCTTCGGGCGCTTTGGAGAAGAGCTTGACTCCCTCTTCTTTGGGGCAGCCCCTGAGATACTGGAACGCTGCTATCCTGTCACCCCTCGTCCTTCTCTTCGTTAAACTAGACATACCCAATTCCAGCAACCGTTCCCTGTATGTTTTAGCCTCCAGCCCCCTAATCATCTTGGTTGCTCTTCTCTGTACTCTTTCTAGAGTCTCGACATCTTTTTTACATCGTGGTGACCAAAACAGGATGCCGTATTCCAGGTGTGGCCTTACCAAGGCCTTGTAAAGTGGTCACTTATCTGAGATGGTAGCCTCTTCTTAAAAACCTCCAGTGATGGAGCGTCCACAACCTCTAGAGGCAAGCAGTTCCACTGGTTACTGTCAGGAAGTTTCTCCTTAATTCCAGGTTGCTTCTCCAATCAAAATTAAGAAGCTAGAAAATAAAGCCAAAGTAAGCTAATGGAACAAGTAGAAAGAAAACAAAGAAAATACATCGATAGGACTAGTAAATATATTTATATATTTCCAGTGCGCCCCCTCCTCCCACCCCGAGCTCTTTGACCTGGGCACCAAAACAATTCTGGCCTCTTTGGAGAGACAGAATTCCTTGTGCTCTGTCATCCTGTGGTGCCCCAGACAGAGGGGTCTCTCCAAGGATCCTCCCACCTTCCAACCTGGAAAACGGGGTTGAAGGATGCTATGCTGGGGTTCAGCCTACCCCCCAACTCATCAACCAACCAACCAACCAACCAACCAACCAACCAACCAACCAACCAACCGAGCAGGGTGGGACTCTGCCGTCTTCTGGCCTCTTCTACTCAAGATGCCTTCAAGCACAACCTATCTAGACACACTTTGCACTCAACTCCAGAGTTGATGGGCTTGTGGGAATTGAGAAGCAGGCCACTAGAAGCAGCTCTCAGTTCCTCCTTGGCACCCCACAAGTTCTCCTCATGCTCAGGCGACTCTAAAATCAGAGAGGAAACTCAGCTAATTGTGGAAAGTACGAGTTGAGGCGGATGGTTCTTAGGAGGAAGCCGAGGGAGGGGGGGACCCCGGAGACACTTTCGCATGTAGACAAGGCTACGCTGGGTTCGAGGCTCTGGAGTGGTGGGTGGAAAAGTCATCAAGGAGAGGACCTGAAGTCCGGAACAGAAGCAACGGATGGAAACTACGGTAGTCAAGGAGAGGAGCAACCTGGAAGTAAGGAGGAATTTCCTGACATTGAGAACAATGAACCAGTGGAACAACTTGCCTCCGGAACCTGTGGGTGCTCCATCACTGGAGGCTTTCAAAAAGAGACTAGACAGCCATTTGTCTGAAACGATATAGGGTTCCTTGCTCGAGCAGGGGGTTGGACTAGATGGCCTCTAAGGTCCCTTCAGCCCTCTTCTGGTAGTCTATAATCTCAGATCAATTAACCAGTGGACCTGCTTGCCTCCAGAAGTTGTGGGTGCTGCATCACTGGAGGCTTTGAAGAAGAGATTGGGCAACCATTTGTTTGAAATGGCGTAGGGTTCCTTGCTTGAGTTGGGTTGGACTAGACGACCTCCAAAGTCCCTTCCAACTCTGTTCTTCTGGTTCCATTGCTTGGCCTGAGAACAGACAAGTGTGCTTCTTCTGCTTCATGTCCTCCTCCTCACCTCCAAGAAGATCTGCAGGGTATGGTCAAAAAATTCCAGAGTGGAGCTTCTCAGCCACCAGTTTGACTTCTTTTGAGCATGGCTATTTTCCCCCCTTGAAGACTACCTTCCTTGGCTGTGGGTCCAAGAACGAAGGGGCTGGGGGGGGGCGGGTCTCAAGGTTGCAGATCCAGAATCCTGCACCCGTGCCTCTGCTGTTCTCTGCCTTGAGGCTCTTTGGTTGAGAAAGTAAGAGGTGTCCTCAAAACTAAGAAGCTTCCTTCAAGAAGGTCCTCAGAGAAACACCTACGCAGATTTCTCCACCACAGTAGAAGCTGGCCAGCTTCCCTCGGTCTGTGATGTTGTGTTGAACTTCCCAGGTTACGCAATAGCTCCGTGGACTTTCCCTTCCAAAGAAATTCAGGGCTTTTCTCGAGAAACGTTTAAACCAAGTAATGGGGACAGAGGGTGAATGGCTACGGAATATTTCCCTCCCCGGCAATCTGAAAGGAAAATAAAGAAAAACCTCACCCTTTCGCATAGATTTTTGGGCGGTTAAGAATACCAGCCTTGCGGTCAAAGAAAATCAAGCTTTTGATAGTGTGAGCCATATGATGGTAAGGAAGGGGGGGAACTCAGACCGTGTGCCACGATGCGCAAAAGATGTTGAGACTCTGGAAAGAGGGCAGAGAAGAGCAACAAAGATGACCAGGGGACTGGGGGCTAAAACATACAAAGAAGGGTGGCTGGAATTGGGGGTGTCTCCTTTAATGAAGAGAAGGACGAAGGGGGACAAGATAGCCATCTTCCAATATCTCAGGGGCTTCCCCAAGGAAGAGGAGGGGTTGGGGTTCCACCTATTCTCCAAAGCACCCGAAGGCAGGAGAAGAAGCAACGGATGGAAACTCGTCAAGGAGAGAAGCAACCTGGAACTAAGGAGAAACTTCCTGACAGTCAGGACAATTAACCAGGGGAACCACCTGCCTCCAGAAGTTCTGGGTGTTCCAATACTGGGCAGAAACTGGGCAACCATTTGTCAAGAATGATTCCTGAGCAAGGAGTTGGACTAGATACAGGGGTCCCCAGCCTTGGCAACTTTAAGACCTGTGGACTTCAACTCCCAGAATTCCCCTGGGGAATTCTGGGAGTTGAAGTCCACAGGTCTTAAAGTTGCCAAGGTTGGGGACCCCTGGACTAGAAGACCTCCAAGGTCCCTTCCAACTCTGCGCAGGGCTAGTGGCATCCCCTTGTGTCTCCTTGCAGATATCACACACCCCATTCCGGATCTGACCGGATTCATCACCGAAGGACAAATTTATGTGGACCGACAGCTTCACAACCGGCAGGTAAAGGGTCCAGCTCTCCCTCCCATCTCTGTGGGTGCATCAGAGCTTCTGTGAAGTCCAGAGGTCCTTCCCCACCACCTCCTGGAGCTCCAGTCACCGTGAGCAACAGGGGAGAGGGGCCCTCCTTCGTTCTCCTGTTTTCCCCACAACAATCCAGTGAGGTGGGTCTGGACTGAAAGAGAAGAGAGAGGGACTGGCCCAAAGCCAACCATCCGGCTTTCATGCCTAAGGAGGGACTAGAACTCTCCGTCTCCTGCTGATTGGCTCAAAGTCACCCAACCGGCTTTCATACCTAAGGAGGGACTAGAACTCTCCGTCTCCTGCTGATTGGCTCAAAGTCACCCAACCGGCTTTCATGCCTAAGAAGAGACTAGAACTCTCCGTCTCCTGGTGATTGGCTCAAAGTCAGCCAACCGGCTTTCATGCCTAAGGAGGGACTAGAACTCTCCGTCTCCTGGTGATTGGCTCAAAGTCAGCCAACCGGCTTTCATGCCTAAGGAGGGACTAGAACTCTCCGTCTCCTGCTGATTGGCTCAAAGTCACCCAACCGGCTTTCATGCCTAAGGAGGGACTAGAACTCTCCGTCTCCTGCTGATTGGCTCAAAGTCACCCAACCGGCTTTCATGCCTAAGGAGGGACTAGAACTCTCCGTCTCCTGCTGATTGGCTCAAAGTCACCCAACCGGCTTTCATGCCTAAGGAGGGACTAGAACTCTCCGTCTCCTGCTGATTGGCTCAAAGTCACCCAACCGGCTTTCATGCCTAAGAAGAGACTAGAACTCTCCGTCTCCTGGTGATTGGCTCAAAGTCACCCAACCGGCTTTCATACCTAAGGAGGGACTAGAACTCTCCGTCTCCTGCTGATTGGCTCAAAGTCACCCAACCGGCTTTCATGCCTAAGGAGGGACTAGAACTCTCCGTCTCCTGCTGATTGGCTCAAAGTCACCCAACCGGCTTTCATGCCTAAGAAGAGACTAGAACTCTCCGTCTCCTGGTGATTGGCTCAAAGTCAGCCAACCGGCTTTCATACCTAAGGAGGGACTAGAACTCTCCGTCTCCTGCTGATTGGCTCAAAGTCACCCAACCGGCTTTCATGCCTAAGGAGGGACTAGAACTCTCCATCTCCGGCTGATTGGCTCAAAGTCACCCAACCGGCTTTCATGCCTAAGGAGGGACTAGAACTCTCCGTCTCCTGGTGATTGGCTCAAAGTCAGCCAACCGGCTTTCATACCTAAGGAGGGACTAGAACTCTCCGTCTCCTGGTGATTGGCTCAAAGTCACCCAACCGGCTTTCATGCCTAAGGAGGGACTAGAACTCTCCGTCTCCTGCTGATTGGCTCAAAGTCACCCAACCGGCTTTCATGCCTAAGGAGGGACTAGAACTCTCCGTCTCCTGCTGATTGGCTCAAAGTCAGCCAACCGGCTTTCATACCTAAGGAGGGACTAGAACTCTCCGTCTCCTGCTGATTGGCTCAAAGTCACCCAACCGGCTTTCATGCCTAAGGAGGGACTAGAACTCTCCGTCTCCTGCTGATTGGCTCAAAGTCAGCCAACCGGCTTTCATACCTAAGGAGGGACTAGAACTCTCCGTCTCCTGCTGATTGGCTCAAAGTCACCCAACCGGCTTTCATGCCTAAGGAGGGACTAGAACTCTCCGTCTCCTGGTGATTGGCTCAAAGTCACCCAACCGGCTTTCATACCTAAGGAGGGACTAGAACTCTCCGTCTCCTGCTGATTGGCTCAAAGTCACCCAACCGGCTTTCATGCCTAAGGAGGGACTAGAACTCTCCGTCTCCTGGTGATTGGCTCAAAGTCAGCCAACCAGCTTTCATGCCTAAGGAGGGACTAGAACTCTCCGTCTCCTGCTGATTGGCTCAAAGTCACCCAACCGGCTTTCATGCCTAAGGAGGGACTAGAACTCTCCGTCTCCTGCTGATTGGCTCAAAGTCAGCCAACCGGCTTTCATACCTAAGGAGGGACTAGAACTCTCCGTCTCCTGCTGATTGGCTCAAAGTCACCCAACCGGCTTTCATGCCTAAGGAGGGACTAGAACTCTCCGTCTCCTGCTGATTGGCTCAAAGTCAGCCAACCGGCTTTCATACCTAAGGAGGGACTAGAACTCTCCGTCTCCTGCTGATTGGCTCAAAGTCACCCAACCGGCTTTCATGCCTAAGGAGGGACTAGAACTCTCCGTCTCCTGGTGATTGGCTCAAAGTCACCCAACCGGCTTTCATGCCTAAGGAGGGACTAGAACTCTCCGTCTCCTGCTGATTGGCTCAAAGTCACCCAACCGGCTTTCATGCCTAAGGAGGGACTAGAACTCTCCGTCTCCTGGTGATTGGCTCAAAGTCAGCCAACCGGCTTTCATACCTAAGGAGGGACTAGAACTCTCCGTCTCCTGCTGATTGGCTCAAAGTCACCCAACCGGCTTTCATGCCTAAGGAGGGACTAGAACTCTCCGTCTCCTGCTGATTGGCTCAAAGTCAGCCAACCGGCTTTCATACCTAAGGAGGGACTAGAACTCTCCGTCTCCTGCTGATTGGCTCAAAGTCACCCAACCGGCTTTCATGCCTAAGGAGGGACTAGAACTCTCCGTCTCCTGCTGATTGGCTCAAAGTCACCCAACCGGCTTTCATACCTAAAAAGGGACTAGAACTCTCCGTCTCCTGCTGATTGGCTCAAAGTCACCCAACCGGCTTTCATGCCTAAGGAGGGACTAGAACTCTCCGTCTCCTGGTGATTGGCTCAAAGTCAGCCAACCGGCTTTCATACCTAAGGAGGGACTAGAACTCTCCGTCTCCTGCTGATTGGCTCAAAGTCACCCAACCGGCTTTCATGCCTAAGGAGGGACTAGAACTCTCCGTCTCCTGGTGATTGGCTCAAAGTCAGCCAACCAGCTTTCATGCCTAAGGAGGGACTAGAACTCTCCGTCTCCTGCTGATTGGCTCAAAGTCACCCAACCGGCTTTCATGCCTAAGAAGAGACTAGAACTCTCCGTCTCCTAGTGATTGGTCTAAAGTCAGCCAACCGGCTTTCATGCCTAAGGAGAGGACTAGAACTCTCCGTCTCCTAGTGATTGGCCTAAAGTCAGCCAACCGGCTTTCATGCCTAAGGAGAGGACTAGAACTCTCCGTCTCCTAGTGATTGGCCTAAAGTCAGCCAACCGGCTTTCATGCCTAAGGAGAGGACTAGAACTCTCCGTCTCCTAGTGATTGGCCTAAAGTCAGCCAACCGGCTTTCATGCCGAAGGAGAGGACTAGAACTCTCCGTCTCCTAGTGATTGGCTCAAAGTCAGCCAACCGGCTTTCATGCCTAAGGCGGGACTAGAACTCTCCGTCTCCTGCTGATTGGCTCAAAGTCAGCCAACCGGCTTTCATGCCTAAGAAGAGACTAGAACTCTCCGTCTCCTGGTTTCTGGCCTGGTGCCTTCAAACCCTCTACCAAGCTCATCGGCTGTTGTGCTTTAGACAACTATATAAAGTCCCTGAGTTTCAGGAGCTACGAGGACCCCAGACCCTCCTCCACTCCCCATGTCTTCTGGGGCTCTTAGGTCTCACCTGATCGGACCCCACTCCTCAATTGTGGCTCCTTCGTGACGCGCCGTTTCTTGGCCCACAGATCTACCCGCCCATCAACGTGCTGCCGTCTCTCTCCCGCCTGATGAAGTCGGCCATTGGGGAAGGCATGACCCGGAAGGACCACGGGGACGTTTCCAATCAATTGGTGGGCCTCTGAGCTGACCCAGGGTGGCCGCGGGGGGGGTTGGGGAGGGGGGGGAGCTCAGGCCCCGGGAGGGGAGGGACCCCCTGTGGAACAGAGCCAGGCTTGGAAAACAATGGGCTTCTTGGGAGCGGCAAAAGGCCAATGGCGAGAATACAGGCGGTCCTCGACTTACGACAATTCACTTAGTGACCGTTCAAAGCTACAACGGCGCTGAGAAAAGGGACTTGTGACCCTTTTTCACGTTGCAGCATCCTGGGGTCACCTAATCGAAAGACAGACGCTCGGCAGCCGGCTCATATTTAGGACGGTGGCAGCGTCCCGTGTGTGTTTGTGTGTGTGTGTGACGTGATCCCCTTTCGCGACCTTCTGACATGCAAAGTCAATGGGGGAATCCAGGTTCGCTTAACGACCGTGTGACTAGCTTAAGAACCACAGGCATTCACTTAACAACCAAGGCCCAGAAAGGTCGTAAAACAGGGGCAAAGCTCACTTAACAAATATCTCACTTAGCAACGGAAATCTTGGGCTCCCTCTTGGTCGTCGGTTGAGGACGACCGGTGCCATTCTTGGTTAGCACTACCAAATTGATATTTTTTTTTGGACACATCCAGCAGGCAGCCCTGTCCAGGGGGGCTTCTGACCCCCACCTCCCCCGATTCTTGATATGACCTTGATTTTGAGTGACCCTCTTCCTTTGCGTCCAGTATGCCTGTTACGCCATCGGCAAAGACGTTCAGGCCATGAAAGCCGTGGTGGGGGAAGAGGCCCTCTCAGCAGATGACCTTCTCTACCTGGAGTTCTTGCAGAAGTTTGAGAAGCAGTTCATCGCTCAAGGTACGTGAGAGAGAAAGCCGTGGGCGAGGAGTTGCAAGCATGTATGCTCTAAGGAAGAGAAGGACCAGGGGGGGCACGATAGCGGCCTTCCAGTATTTGAGGGGCTGCCCCAAAGAAGAGGAGGGGGTCAAGCTCTTCTCCAAAGCCCCTGAAGGCAGGAGAAGAAGCATCTGATGGAGACTCATCAAGGAGAGAAGCAGCCTGGAACGAAGGAGAAACTTCCTAACTGTGAGGACAATCCATCAGTCTAGTGGAAGTTGTAGGTGCTCCATCCCTGGAGGCTTTTAAGAAGAGATTTGTCCGGATTGGTTTAGACTAAGTCTCCTGCCTGGGCAGGAGGTTGGACTAGAAGACCTCCACGGTCCCTTCCAACTCTGTTAGAATTAGAACAGAATGCAGCATTGCAGGCTGCCCGCTGCCGGGAGTTCGATCCTGACCGGCTCAAAGTCAACTCAGCCTTCCACCCTTCCGAGGTCTATATATCATCTATATATCTATCTATCCATCTATCATCTATCTTTCTATCTATTATCTATCTATCTATCTATCTATCTATCTATCTATCTATCTATCTATCTATCTCTATCCATCCATCCATCCATCCATCCATCTATTTATCTATCATCTATCTATCTATCTATCTATCTATCTATCTATCTATCTATCTATCTATCTATCTATCTATCTATCTCTATCCATCTATCTATCTCTGTCTATGTCTGACTATCTATTCATCTATCTTCTTTCTATCTATTCATCTATCTATCTATCTATCTATCTATCTATCTATCTATCTATCCATCCATCCATCCATCCATCCATCTATCCATCTATTTATCTATTATCTATCTATCTATCTATCTATCTATCTATCTATCTATCTATCTATCTATCTATCTATCTATCTATCTATCCTAGATGATAGATTGTGCTCTGGTGGCACAGCGGTGAGAATGCAGCATTGCTGGCTGACTCGGCCCGCTGCCGGGAGTTCAATCCTGACCGGCTCAAGGTCGACTCAGCCTTCCACCCTTCCGAGGTTGATAAAATGAGGACCCAGATGGTTGGGGGCAAAGAGGCTGACTCTGTAATCTGCTCAGAGAGGGCTGTAAAGCAGTACGAAGCGGTAGAGAGGTCTAAGGGCTATCGCTATGGCTATTTCGATATAAAACTTCCCATGCTGTAATGAATTCCTGGCATGTTCCTCCCAGGGGCTTATGAGAACAGGACCATCTTTGAGTCACTGGACATTGGCTGGCAGTTGCTGCGGATCTTCCCCAAGGAGCTGCTGAAACGGATCCCGGAGAGCATCTTGGCCGAATATTACCCCCGCGAGGCTAAAGGGAATCCCAGCTCCGACACGGCCCTCTGAACGCTGGTCTGTCCAAACCCTGATTCAAGAGAGAGCTGTGGTCAGCAGACGAGGAGAAGGCGTCTTGCAAAACTCCATTTTGTGAAGGTCCCCAAGTCCCATCTCTTCATTTTCTGCTCGGCAGCTCTCCAAAAAACACCACCCACTTACTCTTCGGGCGGTGGAACAATGCGTAGTACAAAATGTCCTGATTCCAAATAAAAACGAACAAAGATCTGAGATCTTCCTCCGGGTAAACCTTGGCCAGACTGCCACAAGACGTATTTACGTCCCTACACTGTCGCAAGCTTGACAAATTCCTAGGCTTACAACAGTTGACATAGTGAGCGTTCAACATGACAACGGGCACGGAAAACAGTGACTTATGACCGTTTTTCACACTTATGACTGTGGCAGTATTCCCATGGCCAGGGGTAGGCAACCTTGGCTCTTTTATGACTCGTGGACTTCAACTCCCAGAATTCCTGAGCCAGCCATGCTGAGGGGAAAGGGAGAGGTTTCCAAGCTGAGCCACGCTGGCTCAGGAATTCTGGGAGTTGAAGTCCACGAGTCATGAAGGGGCCATAGTTCCCCCATGCTGGCTCAGGGATTCTGGGAGTTGAAGTCCACAAGTCATAAAAGAGCCATAGTTCCCCCACGCTGGCTCAGGAATTCTGGGAGTTGAAGTCCACGAGTCATGAAGGGGCCATAGTTCCCCCATGCTGGCTCAGGAATTCTGGGAGTTGAAGTCCACGAGTCATAAAAGAGCCATAGTTCCCCCATGCTGGCTCAGGAATTCTGGGAGTTGAAGTCCACGAGTCATGAAGGGGCCATAGTTCCCCCATGCTGGCTCAGGAATTCTGGGAGTTGAAGTCCACGAGTCATGAAGGGGCCATAGTTCCCCCATGCTGGCTCAGGAATTCTGGGAGTTGAAGTCCACCAGTCATGAAGGGGCCATAGTTCCCCCATGCTGGCTCAGGAATTCTGGGAGTTGAAGTCCACCAGTCATGAAGGGGCCATAGTTCCCCCATGCTGGCTCAGGAATTCTGGGAGTTGAAGTCCACCAGTCATGAAGGGGCCATAGTTCCCCCATGCTGGCTCAGGAATTCTGGGAGTTGAAGTCCACCAGTCATGAAGGGGCCAAGGTTGCCTACCCCTGCTATAGGGTTTCCTGCTTGAGCAGGGGGGTTGGACTAGAAGACTTCCAAGGTCCCCTCCAGCTCTATTTTGATGGATTGATTGAATGAGATGCTTGGTGACCAAGATTTCCTCCTGGGGGAACTAAAGTTAATTCACACCATTAATATGGTGGGTAGAGGGGGGGCATGGAAAGCTACCTTGGACCCCTTCCAAGCATAGACTTTCTCCCCAAAAGTCTTCTCACTATTTTTGTGTCGCCGAAGCTCCTTTGTCCATCACCGTGACCACAGATTTTTAGGTGCGTCTTCTTTGCCTATCTGTGTAAGAAAAAGGCTTCTGTTTTATCATCATGGCTCCCATCTTGGTTCCTTTCTCCATACATTGTGGACATCCCTGGTCCACCCTTTAGCTTTGATTGCCTCTTCTCTTTGGCCATGGATGGTGGCAGAACCCTCAGAGATTCCTGGCTGCTAGAATGGTGGAGAAAATCAAGAGTTGGGGGGGAGCTGACTGTGGAATTCTCTCTACTGGGTGGCCCTCCTGGAGACCCCAAAGCCAACATGAAGGGGGCGTGCAAATGGGTCAAGATGAGGACCTCTTTCAGAAGAACATCAGGCGTGTCTCTCTGGCCCATCTCCTCGGGAGACCGTTCTCCCTGTGGCCAACCAGCTGCCCAAGGAAAGGTCCTTCCCTGGCCACCTTCAGCTGCAGAACATCAAGCCACACAGCTACACAAGGGTGATTCTGCTCTTCCTTGGGACGGGGTGGGTGGGTGGGTGGGTGGGTGGAGGAGGGTTTCACTTCTGCAAAGCATGTGTGGTGAAGGCAAGATCCATCCAGCATGTGACCTTCTGGGCAGGAAGAGCTCAGCTTTCACTTCTGAGGGATAAAGGCCGAGGAGGACCATCCTGCAGAGAGAGAGACAGACAGACAGAGAGAGAGAGACAGAGAGAGAGAGACAGAGACACACAAAGAGAGAGAGACAGAGAGAGAGAGAGACAGAGACAGAGAGAGACAGAGAGACAGAGAGAGAGACAGAGAGAGAGAGAGACAGAGACAGAGAGAGACAGAGAGACAGAGAGAGACAGAGACACACAGAGAGACAGTGAGAGAGAGAGAGAGAGAGACAGAGAGAGAGAGAGACAGAGACACACAAAGAGAGACAGTGTGAGAGAGAGAGAGAGAGAAACAGACAGAAAGACAGAGACACACAGAGAGAGAGAGAGAGAGAGAGAGAGAGAGAGAGAGACAGAGAGACAGAGAGAGAGAGAGAAAGACAGACACACACACACACAGAGAGAGACAGAGACAGAGACACACACAGAGAGAGACACACACACAGAGACACACACACACAGAGAGAGAGAGAGAGAGAGAGAGGCAGAGAGAGACAGAGACACACAGAGAGAGAGAGACAGTGAGAGAGAGAGAGAGAGAGAGAGAGAAACAGACAGAAAGACAGAGACACAGAGAGAGAGACACAGAGAGACACAGAGAGAGAGAGAGAAAGACAGACACACACACACACACACACACAGAGAGAGATAGAGACAGAGACACACACAGAGAGAGAGAGAGACAGAGACACACACAGAGAGAGACACACACAGAGAGACACACACACACAGAGAGAGAGAGAGAGAGAGAGAGAGAGGCAGAGAGCGGTGGAGACACTCCCACAGAAGACAGAAGAGGCAGAGAGAGATCCGCTGGTCTCTCGGCCCCATGGAAGGTCCAGAGGCTGATTTCACCCCATTTGGAGGTAAGGGGGCTGCTCTAGAAAAGCAGAGTAGCTTTGGAAGGAAGGTATACAATGACAGATAGTCCCCGACTTACGACCAAAATCGAGCTGAAAAATTTCTGTTGCTAAGCGAGACCATTGTGAATTTTGCCCTGTTTCGCGACCTTCCTTGCCACGGTTGTTAAGTGGATCCCTGCAGTTGTTAAGTTAGTAACATGGTCTTTAAATGGGTCCAGTTCCCCTGTTGACTTTGCCGGTCGGAAGGACGCAGGCGACCATCGTCAATAAGAACCAAGCATTTGGATCACGAGACGCTACAAGGATCGTAAGCGTGAAAAACGCTCCTCAAGTCGCTTTTTTTCCCAGGGGTGCTGTAACTCTGAACGGCCGCTGAATGAATGATTGTAAGTCGCGGACCAAGTGTACAGAACAACGGAGGCCTTCGCACTGCCATCAAGGCTATAAGAGAACAATAGAGGGGACCTTAGAGGTCTTCTAGTCCAACCCCCTGCCCAGGCATGAAACTCAGCACCGTTCCAGACAAACGGCTGTCCAGTCTTTTCTTGAAAACCTCCAGTGGTGGGCGGAGTTGGTTCATTTTTCATCCTGTTCCATTAAAGTCACTAAGCTGCTCTTTTGGATCAATCCAGAAGCAGCTGGCGGTTATTTTAACCAGTCAGAATGACGCTGTAATTCTGACCTGCTTCTAAAGGGAATGACGGGGCTAACATAACCAGTGGAACAGCTTGCCTCCATAAGTCGTGGGCGCTCCATCACTGGAGGTTATTAAGAAGAGGCTGGACAGTCCCTTGTCTGAGATGGTATATAGGTTCTTCTGCTTGAGGGGGTGGGGGCTGGACTAGAAGACCTCCAAGGTCCCTCCCAGCTTCTGTTCTATTCTATTTGATCAGGATGCGTGTTTCTGCTGGATGGGGTCCTTTGCGTGGGGCATGGACGGCTGGTGACACCGTCTCTTCCTCTTGCGCGTTTGCTCATCTGCCAAAGAGAACAGGAAGTCCCAGAATGACGGTCCTGGGGCAGAAAGATCGCAGTCACAAGACCGCAAAGGATAATAAGCACAACAGCCAATGGAAGGGAATCTTTGAGGCTCAGGGCTGAACTGTGAACTGTGGGAGTCCTTGGTGGTCCCTGAGCTGGGTGGTTTCCTTGCAGACGTTTCGTGATAGGAGTAGGTTAAATCATCTGTGCTGGAAGGGAATGTGGTTTGTGTGGAGGAAGAGGAGCAGGAGGAGGGGGGGAGGAGGAGGACTGTGGGGTCCTTGGTGCTCTCTGAGCTGGGTGGTTTTTGTAAAGTCGCGTGCTTCACAGAGAGGCGGACACAGAGCTGGGGTAACGATGAGTTTATTCTGAACAGAACGAATTGGGGAAACAAGGAAACCTGGCGTCTATTTGTACCTGCCCAGGTGGATGGCATCCAATCAGTTCAAACCTGGGCTTCCTGCCAGTGCAGGTGACAATGGGTGTAGATCCTGGCTTCCCACCAGGCTGACCATGCCTGGGGCTGTCAACAGCTTAACTCATTAGGCTTATCCTGAGTGAGCAGTTATCGCCCGGAGCTGTCCAACCCCTCTGCTGATCTGCACCATCAGCGTCCTGCTGTGCTGTCCTTTGTGTATGCTGGGCGGCATACACTGCAGTTTTCTTGCAGACATTTCGTGATCCACCTGGGTAACATCATCAGTGCTAGAAGGGAGTGAGGTTGGCAGAGAGGAGGAGGAGGAGGAGGAGGAGGAGGAGGAGGAGGAGGAGGAGGAGGAGAAAAGCTAAATGGATGGAAACTAATCAAGGAGAGAAGCAACCTGGAATTTAAGGAGAAACTTCCTAACAGTGTGAGGACAATTAACCAGTGGAACAACTTGCCACCAGAAGTTGTGAACGCTCCATCACTGGATATTTTTAAGAAGAGACTGGACAGCCACTTGTCTCAAATGGTTGAGCAGGGGGCTGGACTAGAAGACCTCCCAGGTCCCTTTTAGCTGTATTCTGACTAAACCTTCTTTTTATTTCCCTGCAGTCATTTGGGAATCAGAGAGCGATTCAGATTGGGAGGAAGATGAAGATGACCAGGTAGGTTGCTCTCCAGAATCTGCAACTCCGGTCCTATCTTCAGAAGAGGCCGCATCAGACAGAATGCACGACCTAATCTGGCTTCTTTGAGGTTGTCCCCAAGGTGCTTTTTCCAGGAGGCGACTGGACTTTCCTGTCCAGTCAGAAGTGAAGAAGCTTCCAGGATGGGAAGCAAAACATCTTCAAAGAAAAAACAAGGAAGTCCAGTCGCCTCCTGGAAAAACAGCTTTGGGACAACCGTGACCTGGATGGCTGAGGATCTCCATGGATTCTTTGAGGGTAATTCTTCAAATCAACCACTCTCCAAAACTCGGCAACTTGAAGACTTGCGGATCCTCAACTCCCAGAATTAACAAAAAAAATTAAAAAAAAAAACCCAATACAGTAGCAGACCAATGTGAAGTTTGGTTCATTTCTACAGGAGACGGACCTTTCCCAGGAAATGGCAGAAACCCAAGAGAAAATGGCAGAAATTGAGCAAGGTACGTGTCTAGGCGCAGACGCAGAGTCTGCTTTTCTGCTTCTCTGAGCGGAAGGACCCACAAGGCTGACGATTCAGGGTTTGGGGGTGGAAGAAAGAAAATCTCTGGGTCCAGGTGGAGGAGAAATGAGCAGTTCTCCAAGATGGGGGGGGGATGTTTTCATTTCTCCCCATCTAAAAATTCAGGCCCATGACTAACACCAACTTGGGTACGTCTAGTAGTTTAACCCAAAGAAGGATGACATGATCCAAGGCCTACAAAGAACGGCTGCGGGACTTGGGTTTGGCCAGTCTAAAGAAGAGAAGAAATAGGGGTGACACGATAGCCGTGTTCCAGTATTTGAGGGGCTGCCACAAAGAAGAGGGGGGGGTCACGTTATTCTCCAAGGCACCCGAGGGAAGGACGAGAAACGACAGTTGGCAACTGATCCAAGAGAGAAGCAACCTGGAATTAAGGAGAAACTTCCTGACAGCGAGGACAATTAACCGGTGGAACATCTTGGGCTCCCCTGACGAGGGTTCCTAGATTTTTTTGGGGGGGGCTTGCTCTAACCCCCCCCCACACACACACACACACCTTTGTCTCGCTCTTTCCACTCCCAGCTTCTCAAGCCCTCTTAGCCGAGTTGTCCACCATGGAAATGGAGTACGCAATTGAGAAGAGCTGCCGGGAGCAGGCAGAGGCCTTTGCCATCCAGGTGAGGAGGGGTCCCTCCGACCGAGGGCCCGGGAGGACCCCTCCCCATCAGAGCTCTGCCACCTCCTCTCCACTTCCACAGGTCAGCAGGGAGAACCAGAAGCTGCAGCGGGTCAGCCTGGCGCTGCTGCCCGGGCTGGACCCGTCGGGCTTGAGTGGCGGCGGAGGAGAAGGCGCCGCTGCTGACTCTGGGCTGGATCCGATGGGCAGGTGCCTTCAGCAGGTGAAAGGTGAAGCAGGGAGACCTCCTCCTCCTCCTCCTCCTCCCTTCTGCCCAGGGGAAAAAGACCCCTCTGGCAGTCCGGAGACCCTTAAGAGAGGGGATGTGCTGCGGGGGAGGCGGGGGGGGCGGGGAGAAGCGAAGTCTACCAATGTAATTAAATAATAAATGAATAAATAAATAAATAAATAAATAAATAATTAAATAATAAAATAATAAAATAATAAAATAATAAAAAGTAAAGAGCACGGAAGGTGGACGGAATAATAGCCTTAGGACCACGCCCGTTCCCTCCTTCGCCATTTTCTTCCTTCCTTTTTTCCTCCCTCCCTCCCTCCTTGTCTCTCCTTCCTTTCTTCTTCATGCTTCCCTTCCTTCCTTCCTCCTTCTCCCTTTCTCCCTTCTTTCTCCTCTCTTCCCTTTTTCTATCCTCCCTCCCTCCTTTCCTTCCTTCCTCTCCCTTTCTCCCTTTTCTCCTCTTTCCCCTTTTTCTATTCTCCTCCCTCCCTCCCTTTCATTCTCTTTCTTGTCTCTTTCCTTTCTTCATTCCTTCCTTCATCCTTTTCCTTTCTTCTTTCCTCTCTCCCTTCCTACCTTCTTTCTCCTCTTCTCTTTCTTTCTTTCTCCTCTTCTTTCTTCTTTCTTTCTTTCTTTTTCTCTCTCTTTCTTTCTCTCTCTCTCTCTTTCTTTCTTTCTCTCTCTCTCTCTTTCTTTCTTTCTCCTCTTCTTTCTTCTTTCTTTCTCTCTCTCTTTCTTTCTTTCTCTCTTTCTTTCTTTCTTTCTTTCTTTCTTTCTTTCTCTCTCTCTTTCTTTCTTCTTTCTTCTTTCTTTCTTTCTTTCTTTCTTTCTTTCTTTCTTTCTTTCTTTCTCTCTCTCTCTCTCTCTTTCTTTCCTTTTCCTTTCATTCTTCCAGAGCTTGATATGGTGTTTTCCTTAGCCCTGTGCCAGGCCAGCCCCTAGCAATCCAAATGACGCCCTCCCCGTTTTTTTTGGGGGGAAAAAGCTGCTTTATTCTTCAAAACGAGAAGGTCCGAGGCCCACCAGCCTAGCCTCCTCCTGACCTCCAAGAAGGGAAGAAGGCGCTGAGTGGTGGGCCCTCCTCGGTCCCAGGTGCTTCTACCAGATAACAGGGTCTCCCTTCGCTCCAGACCTTCAACTCAAGGTCTCCTGGCTGCTGGAGCAGAGGAAGGAACTGACCGGCCAGGTGAAGGACCTCCAGGCTCATGTGAAAAAGCTCCAGCGTCAGGTAGGATGGATTGGTGCCTGCAGTGGGGTTTCTCAACCTGGGTCTCCTTTAAGTTGGGTGGACTTCAGCTCCCAGAATTCCCCAGCCAGCATGGCTGGCTGGGGAATTCTGGGAGTTGAAGTCCACCCCTCTTAAAGGGGCCCAGGCTGAGAAATCCTGGCCTAGAGGTTTAAGGGGGAAGACAAAGGGAGGTTCTAGATGCCCGAGGAGATCCAGGGATCCCATCTCAGATGGTCCTCCCTCGGAAGCAAAGCTGACTTGGCCCCAGAAAGACTTTTGACCCATTCCCTGAGTCGCTCCTCAAACCAGATTTAACACGGGTGGGGGAACGTGGGCAACTTCCTTCTGGTGAACTGAGGCCTCCTTTTTAAAAACTTTACAATTTCTTAACGTCCTATACATTTTCTGAGTGGGAAGCTATGAAAAGGATATCGTTTTTCTTTTTTCTTGCTTGCTTCCTCCCCCACCCCTTTTTTTGTGTGTGGAACAAAGCTAGAGGAGGAGCGTGCTGAGAAGCAGTCTCTGAAGGTTTTGGAGGAACACAGTCAGAAGATGTTGAAGAGGGTCAAACAAGGCGAGTTTGAGAGTCAACTTTCTACCTATTTGTCCCCTTGATCTGGGTCTAATCCTGCAAAGCAATTCTGTTCTTCACTCGGCTTTCCGGGTCTAAGGCAGGACTAGAACTCACCATCTCCTGGTGATTGGCCCAAAGTCACCCAGCTGGCTTTCATATCTGTGTCTAAGGCAGCACTAGAACTCACCGTCTCCTGGTGATTGACCCAAAGTCACCCAGTTGTCTTTCATGCTTAAGGCAGGACTAGAACTCATCATCTCCTGGTGATTGGCCCAAAGTCACCCAGCTGGCTTTCATATCTATGTCTAAGGCGGGACTAGAACTCACCGTCTCCTGGTGATTGACCCAAAGTCACCCAGTTGTCTTTCATGCTTAAGGCAGGACTAGAACTCACCATCTCCTGGTGATCGGCCCAAAGTCACCCAGTTGGCTTTCATACCTAAGGCAGGACTTGACCTCACTGTCTCCTGGTGATTGGCCCAAAGTCACCCAGCTGGTTTTCATGCCTAAGGCAGGACTAGAACTCACCGTCTCCTGGTGATTGGCCCAAAGTCACCCAGCTGGCTTTCATATCTGTGTCTAAGGCGGCACTAGAACTCACCGCTTCCTGGTGATTGGCCCAAAGTCACCCAGCTGGCTTTCATTTCTACAGTATGTCTAAGGCGGCACTAGAACTCACTGTCTCCTGGTGCCCAAAGTCATCCAGCTGATTTTCATATCTATGTCTAAGGCAGGACTAGAACCTGCCGTCTCCTGGTGATTATAATACTGTAATAGCTAATAGTAAAAACACGAGTAGGCATTAGGCCTCCTTCATCACTGTTGGGGAGTGAAGAGTACTGATAAAATATTATTCTGGCAGAATTCCTTTCTGTGGGAAGCGACGGATGAAAACTACAGGGAAAAATCCATGGAGCGCTTCTCTTTTGAAAGAGATTCTCTTGTCAAACTCCAAAGGGTTCCTTTGGGTTGGATCTGACCCGGGTAGACCCAGACCTGACACCTGTTTCTTCTGTAACCCGCCCAGCATCCCTTTTGGTCACCGAAGAGTATGACAGGATGTCGCTGCAGTTGGACGTGGAGGAGAAACGGAGGCAGCAAGCGGAAATCTTCGCCCATCAGGTGGGACCCCAGTTCTGGCCGGGCATGGCTCTGTTTAGACTCCGGGAGAGGAATTTGTGGGTGTCTGAAAACTCTCAAGGGCACAAACAGCTGAGACCGGTGAGTAGGGAGGTGCATGATAGCAGTCTTCCAATATCTGAGGGGCTGCCATAAAAAAGAGGAGGGGGTCCACCTCTTCTCCAAAGCCGCTGAAGAAGGCAGGACAAGAAGCAACAGATGGAAACTCATCAAGGAGAGAAGCAACCTGGAACTCAGGAGGAATTTCCTGACAGGACAATTAACCGGTGGAACAAATGGGTCAACCCAACCCAAGTACCTCCAACATCCCTCTCACCAAAACTGACAGGGCGAGTTACTTGAATATGCAGTAAATAGAGAGCAAGACCTTCTAGCACTGATGAGGTTCCCTAGTTGGGTCATGAAATGCCTGCAAGGAAACAGCCCAGCTCAGAAAGCACCAAGGACCCCATAGTCTTCCTCCTCCTCCTCCTCCTCCTCCTCCTCCTCCTCCTCCTCCTCCTCCTCCTCCTCCTCCTCCCTCGGCAAACCCCCCTCCCTTCTAGCACTGATGAGGTTCCCTAGTTGGGTCATGAAACGCCTGCAAGAAAACAACCCAGCTCAGAGAGCACCAAAGACCCCACAGTTCTCCTCCTCCTCCTCCTCTTCCTCCTTCTCCTCCTCCTCCTCCTCCTCCCTCTGCAAACCCCCCTCCCTTCTAGCACTGATGATGTTCCCTAGTTGGGTCATGAAACGCCTGCAAGGAAACCACCCAGCTCAGAGAGCACCAGGGACCCCACAGTCCTCCTCCTCCTCCTCCTCCTCCACAAACCCCCCTCCCTTCTAGCACTGATGATGTTCCCTAGTTGGGTCATGAAACGCCTGCAAGGAAACCACCCAGCTCAGAGTGCACCAAGGACCCCACAGTCCTTCTCCTCCTCCTCCTTCTCCTCCTCCTCCTCCTCCTCCTCCTCCTCTTCCTCTCTGCAAACCCCACTCCCTTCTAGCACTGATGAGGTTCCCTAGTTGGGTCATGAAACGCCTGCAAGAAAACAACCCAGCTCAGAGATTACCAAGGACCCCACAGTCCTCCTCCTCCTCCTCCTCCTTCTCCTCCTCGTCTCCGTAAACCCTCCTCCCTTCTAGCACTGATGAAGTTCCCTAGTTGGGCCATGAAACATCTGCAAGAACCCCCCCCCAACTCAGAGAGCACCTCACCCATCTCTCCTCCCTTGACAGATGCTGCTGAAGCAGAAGGAGGCCAACCGCCAGAGCCTGATCCTGATGCAGAATGTCGGAGCGGAGGTCCGGCTGCTCCAGGCCTTGGAGCAAGTGGGCCAGATGACCCGGCAGTTGGAGGAAGCGAAGATGGAGCACGAGGCCAAAGTGAGCTTCGGGACTTCGGGGTTCTCCCTTCCCTCTCCCTTCAAAAACCAAGCAGAAAAACAGAGTGGGAGAGGGGAGCAGACGGAGCAAGATTCGGAATGGGTTGCAATGGGGTCTGAAGGCCAACGGGACCCAAGTAGGCACCAGGGACTAGCCCCTTGGAATGACAAGCTGCCTTGAGTCTTCACTGACAAAGCCTCCCTCTTTGGTTTTCTCCCAGGCTGTTATAGAATTGGGGAGGGGGGAAGGTAATAAATAAAATTAAACAAATCTACGTGGCCACCCAATTCAACATTGACTCACAACAGAGGTCTCCAGCTTTGGCAGCTGGGAATTCTGGCACTTGAAGTCCACAAGCCTTCAAATTGCCAAGTTGGCTGGGGAATTCTGGGAGTTGAAGTCCACAAGCCTTAAAGTTGCCAAGATTGGAGACCCTTGGATTACAACATTAATAAACCCACAACTTAATAACCGCCAAACACCCCCATCCTCGGTACGACAACCACATCAACCATCTGTCGGGCTTCATCTCCATTCGTGGTCCCCAGGGCCGCTGAGGAAACCACATCTTCAGCACCTTTAGACAGAGCAAGCGGGTGGGGGCCAATTGCACGAGAAGGGGGATGAAGCTCCATAAAGAGGGGGCCAGCACGAGAAGACCCTTGTTTCTGGTCCTGCTAGATCAGGGGTCTTCCAACTTGGCCCTTTGATGACTTGTGGACTTCAACTCCCAGAATTCCTCAGCCAGGCACGCTGGCTGAGGAATTCTGGGAGTTGAAGTCCACTCCTCTTAAAGTCTACTATATAGGGGTCTTCCAACTTGGCCCTTTGATGACTTGTGGACTTCAACTCCCAGAATTCCTCAGCCAGGCACGCTGGCTGAGGAATTCTGGGAGTTGAAGTCCACTCCTCTTAAAGTCTATATCACACTGGCTGAGGAATTCTGGGAGTTGAAGTCCACAAGTCATCAAAGGGCCAGGTTGGAAGACCCCCGACCTAGGTGGACATCCCTAGCCTTCCTGTCCTGGGGGACCTTCTGCCCAGGGATTCAGCTGCAAGCTTTGGACTCCTGCAGGTGAAGGATCTGGAGACCCAGTTGGCGGAACGGGCACTGCCAGGGGAGCTGGCCAGGTTGCAGACAAGGTTGGCCACAGCAGAGGAAGGAAAGGCACACCTGGAGGAGCGGCTTCTCCGGGCGGAGGAGAAATGCGCCAGCCTGGAGCAAAAAGGTCAGAGGTTTGCTGGTCTGGCGTGGAGTCCAAAGAATTTTGGGGAAAGGAGATGCGAAAGAGGAGAAGACAGCAAGTCCTCTTGCTGGACCACAAGCCGGGCGATGACACTTCAGCCCGGCTTGTTGTGGGAAGGCCGCTTCAGGCCAGCTTAGAGTTTGGGCTCCATCCCCGTGGGCGAGGCTTGAGGGGTCCGTGGTGCCCTCTGAGCGGGGTGGCTTCCTTGGAAACATTTCGTGACCCAACTAGGCAACATCCTCAGTGCGATTGTTGAAGAATGAAATGTCAACAAGGAAACCACCCAGCTCAGAGACATCAAAGACCCCACAGTCTTCCTCCTCCTCCTCCTCCTCCTCCTCCTCCTCCTCCTCCTCCTCCTCTCTGCAAAAGAATGAAACGTGGCAAGGAAACCACCCAGCTCAGAGAGCATCAAGCACCAAGCTAAAAATATTCTAAAAATATCGGTACCTGAGATTTGGTAAAGGAGGACAGGGGGACCCCAATAAATAGCTGCCAATGAGGCAAGAACACCCCCCCTCGGCTGGGTCCTAACCCCACAGAAAGCAACGTGCAGGAGGGCCGGCCTCCTAAACTCTGCCTTCTCTTGCAGTGAAAGCCCTGGAGGAGGGGGCTCAGCCCCCCGACGCCCCGGAGGAGACCCCGGTGGTCCCGGTTCCCCCTCCGCCCCCTCTGCCACCTCCCACCTTCCCTGCAAAGGCGGAGTAAGTCCCTGACCCCCCCCCATCCCTAGAAAAGGGGGCTGGCAGCTTCTCGCCCTCCCGTTCTGCCACGCTGGCCGGGAAGAGGGAGGGGCCGGTTTCCTCCCACCCGGAAGGCAGCAACGTCGGCAAAGTTCTGCAGCTGGTCCTCGAATTGCAACTGTTCTGTTTAGTGACCGTTCAAAATGACAACGGGCAATGAAACAAGTGACTAAGGCTCGTTTTACCACCCTTCCAGCCATTGCAACATCTTCTCCGTTGTCAATTCAGTCAAAATTCGGATATTTGGCAGCTGATTCCTACTTACGACGGTCGCAGCCTCCCCAGGGGGTCACGTGATCCCCTTTGGTGACCTTCTGACAAGCAGAGTCAACGAGGGAAGCCATATTCACTTAACGACCAGGTTACTCAAATTTCCGTTGCTAAGCGAGACAGTTGTTTAAGTGCCTTTTGCCCCACGTTACGACTTTTCCCGCCGTCGTTTTCAAGCCAATCCCTGCAGTCGTTAAGTGAGTCACCCAGTTGTGAAGGGAATCCGGCTTCTCCCATCGACTGCTGGTCGCAAAAGGAGACCGCCTGACCCCAAGAGGTGTAACCGTCACAAATAGTTGCCCGGCATCCCATCCGAATTTTGACCCCAAGATGACAGACAGGCCGCAATGGTGGGAAGTTGAAAACTGGTCCTAAGTCCCTTTTCTGAGGGCGGTTGCATCTTCCAACGGTCACTAAATGAACAGTCGTAAGTCGAGGCCTGCCTGTAGCTCCCCAGCGTACCTGGCGAGAAGATTTCCTAGTGGTGCCCCATCCACTCCTGCAAGCAGCTTGCTCTTTGGGAGCAGACAGGAGCCCCAGGTGCTGCCCCCCAGTGGCCAGGAGTGGTTGGCGAAGTTCTGTGAGGGGGGGGCTGCAGGACAGGGCAGCTGGACCCCAGCTGGAACGGGGGGGGGGAGGGAACCCCTGAAAAAGCTTCACCTTCTCCCTTTCTCTGCCCCTGCAGCCCCCTGGTGGCCCTCCGGGAGAGGAAAGGCGCCCAGCAGGCGAAAAGGGGTAAGTGGGCATGGGGAGAGCTGGGACCCCCTGCGCCTGGCCCCAATACCGTTTTCAGACAGTACAGATAGTCCTCGACCTATGACCGCAAATGAGCCCAACATTTCTGTTGCTAAGCGAGACAGTTTTGAAAACAGCTTGGTTCCGTTTTACGACCTTTCTTACCCTCGTTGTTAAGTGAATCACTGCAGTGGCTCAATCAGTCACCCGGCTGTGAAGGGACTCGGGCTTCCCCCATTTGACTTTGCTGGTCAGAAGGTCACAAAAGGGGATCGTGTTACACCACCCCCCCCTCGCCCCCAGGGACACCGCGAGCGTCAAAAACGCGAGTCGGTGGCCGAGCGCCTGAATTTTGATATCCTGACCGGGTGGGAGGCTGCAACGGTCGTAAGTGTGAGAAAGGGTGCTAAATCCCATTTCTGAGCGCCGTTGCAACTTTGAACAGTCACTAAATGAACCGTCATAAGTCGAGGATAGCCTATATACTGTATTAGGAAATACTGATTTACTAGTAATTGGAGGGCTGATTCATCCTCTCCCTGTGGGCAGCAGGAGACCTCCGCTCGGACGAGGCCGCGGCCAGAGCCCTGGAGGAGATGATGGCCTGGATCAAGGGCGGAGTGGCACTGCGGCCAGTGAGGCTGGGGGGCGAGCCCCCCTCCCAGGTAAGGCAAGGCCAGCGTGGGGTTTGTGGGCCGGAGGGGAAAGGCAGGGGGAGGAAGCAGTCAAGGCGCCCACAAAATCCCATCTAGGTTCGGCCAATTCAGGCAGTCCTCGACTTACGGCCACAGTTGAGCCCAACATGCTGCTAAGCGAGACACTTGCAAAGTGAGCCTTGCCCCATTTGACCACTCAGTTCTTGAGTGAATCCCTGCGGCTGTCAATTTTAGCAACCCAGTCGTTAAGAGAATCACATTTCCCCCCCCCCCCCCGCCTTGACTCGGCTTGTCAGAGGGTCGCCAAAGGGTCGCCAAAGGGTAACACACACACCCCCGCAGGGACGCCGCGACCGTCATAAACGTGAGTCAGTTGCCGAGCGTTTGAATTTCGATATCGTGATCGTAGGGATGCTGTAACGGTCGTAAGTGTGAGAAAGGGTCCTAAATCCCATTTCCCAGTGCCGTTGCAACTTTGAAGGGTCAACAAATGAACCGTCGTAAATCGAGGACAGCCTGCATATTAGGAAACACCAATTGACTAGTAAATTGGAGGGCCGATTCATCCTCTCCCTGTGGGCAGCAGGAGACCTCCGCTCGGATCAGGCCTCAGCCAAAGGCAAAGGGGATCACGTGTCACACACACACGCCGCGGCCATCATAAATACAAGTCCGTTGCCAAGCATCTTGGGTTTCGATCACGCCACCGCAGGGACGCTGCAATGGTTGTGTGAACCAAACGGTCCTTTTTTCCAGGCCCGTTGTAATTTTGCACGGGCACTGAATGCGCCGTTGTAAGCCGAGGACTGCCTGCATTTCATGCCCTCTTCTGCACAGGGAGAGGGGGGGGCTGAGGAATTGCGAGAAGGGTGGCAACCCCTGTGGATTGTGGAGTGGACCCAATCCTGCCACGGGTGGATCCCCTCAGGGCTCCTCTTCGAAACGGTGTCCCAGCGAAGCGCCCTCTAACCGGATTTCACCCCCCCCCCATTTTTCTCTTAGCCCCCGTCTGCTGCGGCGGACAAGCGGAGGAGCGCGGCCGTGGAGCTGCAAGAACTCTTGGTGAGAGCCGTTTGTGGGTTTGTGTGTGTGTGTGAAAGCAGTTTGTGCAGCAGCCTACTCAGGGAGTCCACAATTTCCGATGGTTTGTTTAGCGTCCGACGTTACAAGGGGGCTGAAAAGAGTGACTTGTGACCCATTTTCACACGAGATCCCCAGGGCGACGCGATCAAAATTGAGACGCTGGACCACCGAATCACGCTAATGACGGTCGTGGCGATTCCCCTTCTGCCACAAGCAAAGTCAAGGGGGGAAGCCAGATTCGCTTAACGACCGTGTCACTAACTTAACAACCGCAGTGATTCCCTTAACAGCTGGGGCCAAAATGGTCATAAAATGGGGGCAAAGCTCATTTAACGAATGTCTCTGGTGTAGCAACAGATTTTTTTGGAGGGGGGTCACTTGAGGTTGTAAATTGAGGACTACCTGCTTGGGGCGGCAGGAGATGAGGGCACCGCAGGACCCTTCGCAACTCACTCGGTTGGGGGAACCAAGAAAGCGGCGAAGGGTCCCTCAAAATACATTAGGAGAACCTCAAAGCCCCCCACTCGTCTGCCAGCGGGCAGGACTGTGGAAAGAGTGGCCAAAACGCTTCCTCTCCATTGTGGTGACATTGATTGCCGCCTCCAGCGCCAATTGGCTGCAAGAGCCAAGCCACAACCGGCTTTCATGGCTAAGGCAGGACTAGAACTCACCGTCTCCTGGTGATTGGCCCAAAGTCACCCAACCGGCTTTCCTGCCTGAGGTGGGACTAGAACTCTCCATCTCCTGTGATTGGCCCAAAGTCACCTAGTTGGGTTTCACGGCTAAGGCGGGACTAGAACTCTCCATCTCCTGGTGATTGGCCCAAAGTCACCTAGTTGGGTTTCACGGCTAAGGCGGGACTAGAACTCAGCATCTCCTGGTGATTGGCCCAAAGTCACCTAGTTGGGTTTCACAGCTAAGGCGGGACTAGAACTCTCCGTCTCCTGGTGATTGGCCCAAAGTCATCCAGCCGGCTTTCCTGCCTGAGGTGGGACTAGAACTCTCCATCTCCTGTGATTGGCCCAAAGTCACCTAGTTGGGTTTCACGGCTAAGGCGGGACTAGAACTCTCCGTCTCCTGGCGATTGGCCCAGAGTCACCTAGTTGGGCTTCATGGCTAAGGCGGGACTAGAACTCAGCGTCTCCTGGTGATTAGCCCAAAGTCGCCTAGTTGCCTTTCACGGCTAAGGCGGGACTAGAACTCTCCATCTCCTGGTGATTGGCCCAAAGTGTTCCAACCAGTTTTCATGTCTAAGGTAAGTCTAGAACTCCCAGTCTCCAGGTTTTTAGCCTGGCGCCTCCCCCCCCGAGTCCAAACTGCGTCTCCAGGTCCGCCAAGCTCCACCCGTCCCAATGATCTCCTCCCCAGAGTGCCACGAGGAGGCCACGGAAGCCATCCAGCCGACGTAAGGGCAGCCAGAAGAAGCTCCCGGTGGACAATCAGCTTGAGAAGCTCCTGCAGAGACGACGGCGTCTAGTTGACCAGACGCCGGTCTTGACCGAGCCCTCCGTCCCAGCTGCAGACCAGGGGCTCCTGCCTCCTGTGCCCGGGTCCAAGGAAAAAGACCACGGAGCTTCAGTGGTGGGGTTGCCCAGGCGCCTCCAGCCCAACCAGTCAGACTCCCCGGAGACTAGCAAAGGTCTAGCAGGTAGGTGTGCTGGACTAGCCTGACGGATTGGATGGTTTTTGCTCTCCGCACCTCGCTGTGAGGTCTCTCATCCCACCGAAGACAATTTCTCGGTGTCCTGTGGATGGGAAAACAGATGCGTGTGCGAATCCATCCACGCTCCTGTGTTGCCAAGTGGGGTTGGCCGCCGTTTCAGAGCATTCTCTGCAACTTTCTGCCCGTTGCAGAATATTCAGGAAGAAGATTAATTCCTACGCCAGGGATCGGTCACTCTTTTAGGACCTGTGGACTTCAATTCCCAGAATTCCTGAGCCAGCTTTGCTGGCTCAGGAATTCTGGGAGTTGAAGTCCACAGGTGCTAAAGTTGCCGTAGTGGCCCATCCCTGTTCTAGGGGCTGGGGTCTCCACAGAAGCCCCACCTTTGAACCTGCCACACAGGTTAAATAAAGGAGCAGAGCTTCTCATGCCACTGCCGTGGCCGCCATCTTGATTTTTTGACCTACTCTGCAGTCCCTTATATAAAATAAAAACGAAAAAATAGATGCTGACATTCTGGAAAGAGTGGAGAGAAGAGCAACTACGATGATTAAAGGCCTGGAGACGAAAACGTACCAGAAAGAAGCCGGTTATGTCTCGTTTAACGAAAAGAAGGACTAGAGGGGCAAACACGATAGCACATTTGAGGGGCTGCCACAAAGAAGTGGGGAAGGTCCTCTTAATTTCCAAAGCCCCTGAAAGCAGGACAGGGAAGGATGGAAACTCATCGAGG
>NC_139521.1:76486964-76534464 GCF_947247035.1 Vipera ursinii
TTCACCGCCTTCCTCTTCCTCTTCAAGGACCCTTTCGGCGAGCCGGTGATCCAGATCGACAACATCGGCCGGGTGAGCGACGTGCCCGACCTGCCCTACGAGGTCCTTTACCGGAGCCTCTACCCGCGCAGCTGGAGCCCCCGCCTGGAGGTGCCGGCGGGGCTGCGGCCGGTGCCGATCTTTAACCTGAAGCACCGGCGTCCTCCGGGGCCCGAGCACTGGTGGACCGACCAGATGGCCCTGAGCCTGCGGGCCACGCTGGACCCCATCTTCCTCAGCACCCTCCAGACCCACCGCGCCGCCTACGGCAGCACTGAACCTCTGAGCCCGGGGACAGCGAGCTCCAAGTCCTCGGAGACCCCCTCCGTCCAGGGGCTCGGCCGGCCGGCTGGCCCTTAAGAGGAGTCCTAGCAGGGGGGGGCTCCTGTCCTGCCCCAGAGGGCAAAGGGGCAGGGTTACCCCCTCCCCAAATTCCCACCCGCCCCCCTTCTAAAGTATCCGATAGGGATGAATCTGCAACGCTCAGAGACGTTTAATAATAATAAAAAAGGGCATCAGGGCAGTTCTGCCTCCGTCGGTCCTCCATTTACAAAGCAGGAATTTGGGGCTGCAAAACACGGGTGGTCCTCTACGTACGGCTAAAATTTCTGCTGCTAAGTGAGACGGTTCTTCAGCGATTTTTTTTTTTACCCCGTTTTATGACCTTTCGGGCCACGGTTGGCTACGCGAGTGGCTGCAGTTTTTAAGTCTGGGACCAGGTCGCAAAAGGGGGAAATTGTGTGACACATAAACACACAGCCCGGGGACACTGCGACCGTCGTACGTATGAGTCAGTTGCCAAGCGTCTGAATTTTGACCACCTGACCTGGGGGGGGGGGGAGAATGCTGCGACGGTCCTAAGTGTGACAAACGGTCCTGGGTCATTTTTTCCCCCCCAGTGCCGCTGTCATTTGAATGGTCCCTAAATGAACGCTTGTTAAGTAGAGGCAGGGCTGTGTTCCAACAAAACGGAGGGCGATCGACAATCGCTGAAGAGAAAGGAGAGAGGGGGGGCTGTGTGCTCCTTCTGTGGTCAAGCACATGACCAAACAGCTTTATTGCGAACACAGGCCGTGTGCTGAAAGAGGCACCCTTCCACCTCGGCCGAGAACAAAGCGAACAGCTGGGAGCCTCCGAGGTCCTCTAGACAGGCCCGGCAGCCTGACAATCGCCAGACCAGTCAGGGGCTGCCCCAGTTGGAGGAGCAGACTCGACCTCTGCGGCTTCCCTCGTTTCACAAGTTCTTTGCACAACATTCTGGCTTCCTTCCCCAACCTTTGGGCATTGCAGTTCGTACAGTCCGGTTTTCACCGACCCCAGTTTAAGCCATCGGAAGCTTCGGGGCGTGACGCCGGCAGTCTCCGGGGCTGAACGCAGCACTCCTTTTTGACGCGGCCCGAAAGCGGGCCCAGGACGTTCGTGTGAACCCCCTTCGTTCCCGGGTTTCTTCTTTCTTTGAACCACGACCCAAACCATAAAATTTGTCCAGCTCTCTGCAGCCTCCCAACAAAGGAGGAGGAGGAGAGTCTCTTTAATTCCTGGCTGGACAGCCTGGGTCAGCTCAGCCACTGGATCTTAAGGAATCCACCCCACCCGGGCTCTCTCGGCAGATTCCTCTCAAAATCCGGAGGAAGTCTGGCAGTGGGCAGCTGGAGAAACCTTGCACCCCCTTCCTTCCACGAAGAGGTGAGCAGCCCGGCTTAGAAGCACGCAGAGAGTTCACCGGGGAGGGGGGGGCTCATTGAGTGGGGGGGGGAATCCCCTTCCTCGGCCCTGTCCTCTCCACCAGCCATCTACAAGAAAGAGAGGGATCTGGAGACTCCGCTCCGCAAGCCGCTGCCAACCTCCTGCTTTCTTCAACCCCGAAGGGATCGACGTAAGGAGAAGTGGGGGCAAAGGTCGCCCTTTTCGGGCAGGCAGGGGGAAAAAAAAGCAAAAAACGGGGTGCCAGAGGGGGTGGGAGGTGGGAGGGAAGGTCAGTACATCTTCTGTCTGCTGGGCAAGATGGCTTCCTTGATGAAGGAGAAGATCAGGAGGATGCCCGAACGTTTCCCTCGCTTCCCTTTGGTGAAGTAGTTGGAGACCACGTCGTCTGAGCACAAAAGAGACAAATCGGGTTAAAAAACGGGCAGGGCCCCCACCCCCCCAGCCCCCCACCCCGGAGGGTTGGCTCTGCCTGCTTCTGAAGAAAACACTTCACACACACACACACACACACACACCCAGCCGAAGGGAGACGCGGAAAGCCGCCGGGCAAGCGAGAGCCGAACACATCAAGAGTTAGGAGAGAGGAATTGCAGACTGGGGGAGGGGGCTTTGCCCCCCACTTATATACAGGTGGTCCTCAGCTTAAGGTAAAGGTAAAGGTTCCCCCGCACATGCATGCTAGTCGTTTCCGACTCTAGGGGCCAGTGCTCATCTCCATTTCAAAGCCAAAGAGCCAGCGCTTGTCCGAGGACGTCTCCGTGGTCCTGTGGCCGGCATGACTAGACGCCAAAGGCGCACGGAACGCTGTTACCTTCCCACCGGAGTGGTCCCTATTTTTCTACTTGCATTTTTACATGCTTTCGAACTGCTAGGTTGGCAGAAGCTGGGACGAGTAACAGGCGCTCGCTCTGTTACGCGGCACTCGGGATTCGATCCGCCAAACTGCCGACCTTCTGAACGACAGGCTGAGCGTCCTAACCCACTGAGCCACCGCGTCCCTGGTCCTCGGCTTAGGGGGGCCCAAAATCGAGCTTGCCAAGGGGGAAATTGGCTAAGGGAGCTTTCCCCCCCCCACACCCCCCCCCCCGTTTTACGACTTTTCTCGCCACGTTGGTTAAGCGAGTCCCAAGGTTTCTGCGGCTAAGCGAGACGGTTCGGTGAGTTTCGCCTCATTTTACGACTGTTTTTGGCACCGTCGCTAAGTGAATCCCTGCAGCTGTTAAATTAGCAACAGGGTTGTGAGGTGAATCCGGCTTCCACAAATGTCACACACCCAAATGTAAATCGCGTGAGACACACACACACACACACACACACACACACACACACGGGGGGGGGGGAGATGCTGCGATGGGCGTAAGTGTGAAAAAAGTCCCTTTTTTCCAGTGCTGTAGTAACTTCAAATGGTCACTAAGCAAACTCTTGTAAGCTGAGGACTGCCTGTGTCTGCAGCTCAGGGCTGAATGGGGAGGGGGGTACAGCTTTGCACTCTGTTTATGCACAAGCTTGTCCTGCCAAGTGTGGCTGGGACGTTCTTGGTGGTTCCTTGATCAGGCTGAC
The DNA here is from genome assembly GCF_947247035.1 of Vipera ursinii. Lineage (NCBI taxonomy): Eukaryota > Metazoa > Chordata > Lepidosauria > Squamata > Viperidae > Vipera > Vipera ursinii. The sequence continues at coordinate 76,490,271 of NC_139521.1, forward strand.
GGCTCGTTGGGATGAAAACCCCTTAATTTCCATGACTGCACAACACCCGGGCAGACCTGGCCCTAAGTTCCACCTGGGAAACGCTGAGCATCGTAGACCAGGTCCCAAAACGCTAGAGGATCCCTGGAAGCCGAGCGCTTGGACCAATCGGCCATCAACAGGCACATGGAGCTAAGCAACGTTTGCACAGCATTCAAGAGAGACAAGGAAATAGCAAAAAGGCCCAAAGGCCGCCTCTGAGAGCTGAATGCAGCGGAATTTCATTTTAATGTATGCCGATTAGGGCACATTCAAAGTGACAATAAAGTTATTATTCTATTCTATTCTATTCTATTCTATTCTATTCTATTCTATTCTATTCTATTCTATTCTATTCTATTCTATTCTATTCTACTCTATTCCTATTCTATTCTATTCTATTCTATTCTATTCTATTTTATTCTATTCTATTCTATCCCAACCCATCCCATTCTCAATTCTATTCTATTCTATTCTATTCTGCATTCTATTCTAGTCTACATTCTATTCTACGATACTCTGTTCCATTCTTTTCCACTCTATTCTGCATTCTATTCTATATTCTATTCTATATTCTACTCTACTCTATTCTGTTCTACTCCATTCCACTCTATTCTGCATTCTATTCTATTCTATTCTATTCTGTTCTGTTCTGTTCTGTTCTGTCCTGTCCTATCCTATTCTGTTATCCTATCCTATTTCTATTTCATTCCATTCTATTCCTCACCAGCAATCAATACCCAGGTAAGCAGAGATTAGCACTGGAACAACAATCCAGAAGTAAACCCTAACCCCAACCCAGGAACTACTAACCACCAACGGAAACAAACAATCTCCTAGTCAGGGGGTGGGACTAGAAGACCTCCACGGTCCCTTCCAGCTCTGTAATTATTCTGTGAACAACCACCCAGCTAAGGAACTACCAGGTACATCCCCACCAATGCCGCCTATATGAACGGAGAGCAATGCCCCCCCCTTCCCAGCACCGATGACATTCTCTCGTTGGGTAAGGAAACGTCTCAGAGGGCCCACAATCCTCTTCCTCAAACCCCTCTCCCTTCCAGCACTGACGATGTTACCTAGTTGGGTCACGAGACGTCTGCAAAGAAACAGCCCAGCTCAGGGAAGCACCGAGGACCCCACATCAACAGTTCCTTGAGGCCAGCTGTCACTCCCCCTCCCCACCTTTTTTTTTGGGGGGGGGAGAGACCCGGCGTCTATCGAACAATACATCAAATTGCTGCAGATTTGGGCTGAGTGTGAATTCTGGTGTGTGTATGTGTGTGTGTGTTTTCTCCATCCCTGGGCACAAAGGGGGGGGGTGTCCGGCTGGAGAACTGACCTCCGGGCTGCACCGTGGAAGGCAGGACGTTTTCGCCAGCCGAGAGAGACACGAAGAAGGCGAAGGGGATCAGCCAGAGGCAGAAGGTGAAATAGGCGAGGACCTGGGGAGGGGAGGGGGAGGCAGGAGAGAAAGAGCATCAGACAAGGCCCAGACGGTCCTCGACCCAAAGCCACCCCAGCCGCGGTCCCAGAGCGCCCCCTGCAGGTCCAGAGCCCCTAGGACCGGTGCCTTTCATGTACGAGCGCTTCGTTTCATTGGGATCTTAAATTTCGGCAAATAAAAGGTGTGCTATTTGTTCTCGCCTGGGGAGGGGAGGGGAGGGGAGGGGAGGGGGCTGCCAAGCCGTGCCACATCCAGGAGCCGGACAGGCTGCATTTGGCCTCCTCTGGAGGGTACCCGGAGGCGGCACATCCTGCAAACTGAAGATGGGGGGACACGGGACCCCCAGATCATCATCCAAGCCTGGGCACCCCACCCAGCTGGTCCCTGACGTACGGCCACCGCTGAGCCCCCAAGTTTCTTTTTTATTATTATTTGAGTAATGACATTAAATGGGATGCAAACATGCGGAAGGAAACCAGGGGAGGGAAAAGGCGGCACTGACTTCCGTGGCTAAGCGAGGCGTAGAGAGGAAGGCACGGCAGCGTCTCGTAGCTTTACAGTAACCCCCCTCCCTCCTCTGCGGACCCCTCCCCAAACCCCACTTACCTCCGAGAAGGGATAGTATTCCTCTGCGAAATACTGAAAGGCCAGGTAGTGGTTCAGCACAACCAGCGCTGCAAAAGAGGGAGGGGGGGAGAGGAGGGGCTTTACAATTCTGGGGTGCTTCGCTCAGCCGGCCTGGGGGCCAAGGTCTCCCTTGGGGCCCAAACACTGAGGGAAGAGGAACACACACACACACACACAACACACACACACACACCCCGGAGACCGCAGGCCGTGACAGCAAAAGATCAGCAGCTTGCAAAGGTTTAAGCCTCGCAAAGAGTGCTTGTTCGTGGGAAAAGGGGGGCCACCCGACGCCCCCCGGTATTCAGATTTCACGGGGGGGGGGTGTCTCTGCTCTCTCTAGCCCAGGGGTCGGCAACCTAAAAAAGAAAAAGAGCCACTGGGAACCGGTTCCATCACAAATTAAAAAAAGAGGGAGCCGCGTGCGTGTGTCCATGCACGCGCATGCGCAAAAAGGTTTTTTGCGCATGCGCGGACGCACGCGGCTGCCATTTTTAAAAAAATGAGATGGAACCGGTTCCCGGTTGCCCGATGGCGACGGCCCGTCTGCAAAGCTGCCGCTTTCGGCAGCTTTGCAGACGGGCCGCGGCAGCTTCCGCAAAGAGCGGCGCCCCTGCCCATTCCGAGAGGTGCGCGCGCACCTCTCCGAACGACCGGAGGTGCGCGCGTACCTCCGCGCGAATGGGCAGCGGTGCCGCTCTTTCAGGAAGCCCGCCGCGGCCCGTCTGTGAAGCTGCCGAAAGCGGCAGCTTAGCAAACGGGCCGCGGCAGCTTCCGCAAAGAGCGGCGCCCCTGCCCATTCCGAGAGGTGCGCGCGCACCTCTCCGAACGACCGGAGTTGCGCGCGCACCTCCCCAAACCTTTGGGGAGGTGCGCGCGTACCTCCGTGCGAAGGGGCAGCAGCGCCGCTCTTTCAGGAAGCTGCCGAAAGCGAAGGGGCAGCGGCGCCGCTCTTTCAGGAAGCTGCCGAAAGCGGCAGCTTCCTGAAAGAGCGGCACCGCTGCCCGTTCTCCGAACGACCGGAGTTGCGCACGCACCTCCCCAAACCTTTGGGGAGGTGCGCGCGTACCTCCGTGCGAAGGGGCAGCAGCGCCGCTCTTTCAGGAAGCTGCCGAAAGCGAAGGGGCAGCGGCGCCGCTCTTTCAGGAAGCTGCCAAAAGCGGCAGCTTCCTGAAAGAGCGGCACCGCTGCCCCTTCGCGCGGAGGTACGCGCGCACCTCCCCAAAGGTTTGGGGAGGTGCGCGCGCACCTCCGCCCATTCGGGGAGGTGCGCGTGCACCTCTCCAAACGGGCGGTGCCACTCTCCATTTGGAGAGGTGCGCGCGCACCACTGCCCGTTGGAAGAGGTGCGCGCGCACCGGGCGGCGGTTGCCGACCTGTGCTCTAGCCGGAAAAAAGTGCGCTCCCAGCTCTGACTGCGAGGGAACCTCGGTCAGCTCCACCTTCCCTGCCTTCCCTTGTGAATCCTGAGTCTTGGACCAGCCCCAGAAACGTTAGGAAACGTGGCCGATGCTGCAACCTTACAAAACCTCTGGAACAGGATTGAGGAAGGGGGAAAAAAGAAAATCGAAGCCAAAACAAAGCAAAGAATCACTCAGAGCCCTGAAACAGCCTCCTTTTCACCATAAACCCGAAATTTATAGAACTAAGGGAGATGGGACGTTGAAAGAGAGGGGGGGAAGGAGGAAGGGAGAGAAGGAGGGAGAGGGAGGGGGAGAGAGAGAGAGGGAGGGAGACGGGGAAGGAGGCAGGGAGAGGGAGGGGGAGAGGGAGGAGAGGGAGAGGGGGAGGAGGAAGGGAGAGAGGGGGAGAGGGAGGGAAAGGGAGGGAGGGGGAGGGAAAGGAGGGAGAGGGAGAGAGGGAGGAGGAAGGGAGAGAGAGGGAGAGATGGAGGAGGAGGGAGAGAGGGAAGGAGAGGGAGAGGGAGGAAAGAAGAGGGAGGGAGGGAGGGGGAGGGAAAGAGGGAGGGAGAGGGAGAGAGGAAGGGAGAGAGAGGGAGAGAGGGAGGAGGAGGGAGGGAAGGAGAGAGAGAGGGAGGGAGAGGGAGGAAAGGGGAGAACGGGAGGGAGGGGGAGGGAAAGAGAGAGGGAGAGGGAGAGAGGGAGGAGGAGGGAGAGAAAGAGGGGGAGGGAGAGGGGGAGAGAGAGGGAGGGGGAGGGAGATAAGATAGATAAATTAGATGGAGAGACAGAGACAGAGGGACGGATGGACCGGAGGGCAGAGAGATGCCCTAGTGGGGGCTTCGTCACTGGAGGCTTTTCAGAGGAGACGGGACAGCCCCCCCCCCCCCGGTCGGAGGGATTCCTGCTTGGGCAGCTGAAGACCTCCAAGGTCCCGTCCCGCTCTATTCTGATTATTATTCTGATTATTCTTACACTTACAGACGGACGGACGGAGGGAGGGAGGGAGAAAGAGACCGTCCTTACTCCAAGCACCTCCCGGTCTAGATTTGGATGGCCAAGGAGGAAGGGAAGCGCACCCAGGTAGTCTCGGCCTCACCTGTCTTGGGAATAGGGACACACCTGACGGGGACCTCCCCCAATCAGCCGCTCCAGGCTTTGCGCCTCAAGCAAGACTGCAGAGTTAATCCAGAGCCGACTAACCTAAAACAGGGGTCTCCAACCTTGGCCACTCGCCAGACTCGTGGACTTCAACTCCCAGAATTCCCCAGCCAGCCAGCCTGGCTGGGGAATTCTGGGAGTTGAAGTCCACGAGTCTTACGAGTGGCCAAGGTTGGAGACACCACCCCACTGATCTAAACCAACCACAGAGCCGAGGAGGAAGCGCTGTTTCCTGGGGGCGGAGATGAGTGGGGGGTGGGGGGCAAACCCCACGCCTCTCCCGCGCAAGGCTGCGGGGCCACAAGCCCAGGGACGCGAGCGCAGCGTTTGACGAGGTCAGAGTCGCAAATGTGGACGCCGAGGCCCTCCAGGGCCGTGGGGGCCCCCCCCTCCCACTCACCGCAGGAGAGGATGAAATTTGGGGAGGTCAGCATGATGAAAGGGAAGGTCTGCAGCAGTCCGAAGTAGACCAGGTTGGTGAAGAGACCCACGCCCACCAGCAGGCCCGGGAAGTGCTCAAAGAGGTACAGGCCGACCAGCACAGCCGTGGAGAACTAGGAGAGAGAAGAAGAAGCAGGTCAAGGCGGAGTCTCAAGGCCCCCCCCCCCTCAGGCAAAGGGGTCTGAATCCTGGCAACCGGACTCGTTTCTGCTTGTTACGACCTTTCAATCAGGACAAGAGCGGGAAGGGACCTTGGAGGTCATCTAGTCCAACCCCCTGCTCAAGCACCCCAGAGAAACAAGCTGTTCAATCTCTGCTTAAAAAGCTCCAGCCATGGGAGCACCCACAGCTTCTGGTGGCAGGCTGTTCCACCGGTGAATTGTCCCGACTGTCGGGAAATTCCTCCTCAATTCCAGGTTGCTTCTCTCCTGGATGAGTTTCCACCCGCTGCTTCTTGTCCTGCCTTCTTCGGGGGCTTTGGAGAATAGCTTGACTCCCTCTTCTTTGGGGCAGCCCCTCAAAATGCTGGAAGGCTATCTTGTCGTGCCCCCCCCACCAGCTATTGTGTCACTGTCATGTCAGCAACTCATCCAAGCAGCTTCCTCAGTCAGAGGAAGCTAGTCCGGCAAGAGTCGTGGGAACGTAACGGTTCCTTTGTGCCAAGCTTTGCGTGGATAACGGAGAATCTACACTGACGTATTGCCAAGCATTTTGGGGAGGAAAACCCCGAGGTCGGTGTGGCAAGAGCTGGGACATCCCGACGACCCTCTGCCCAAGTAGCTTGCTCTGAGCGAAGAGGCTGCTTGGGGGAGCAGCCTCAAGCCCATCTCCCAAAAGGTGAGTCCGGTTGACAGGATTCAACCTTCAAAGAGGAGAGTCAGCCCGAGACGCTCGGATGGATCGGCACCGTGCGCAGGCCAGGAGACGGAGGGCCAGCAAACCGCCTCGCCTGCCGCTTTCTTTGCCACCTCTGCCCGTGCGGGAGAGCGGGCAAAGCTTCAATATTAAACAAAGATAAATTATCCCTCTAAATCTTGGTTTTTCTCTCTTTAAATTTTTTAAAATTGATTTGCTAGTATTACATTTAAGTTTGAAAAGCAACGTGGCGGCTGGGTTAAAATAATTCAATTACATACAGCTATCATTTGTACGGATCTCAAACTAATACAGTAAATATTCCCTTTCTTTCCCCCTTAATATATAATATATAATAATTTATATAATAATTTTATTTATATACCGTCTCCTATTTAAATTAATACAATTCTTATCCTATCAATCAAATAAAAAATAACTTTCTGACATTTATCAATAGTTTTTAGTTTATATATATATATATATATGTATCTATATGTAATTTTCTTTTTGGATTGCTAACAAAGAATTAAAGGGAATCCAAAAAAAAAAATTTACACAAATATGAGCTGTCACTGCTGTGACTACTGCCTGTGGATGGCCTTGGGTTAGGCTGAAACAGGAAAAAGATTTGTCCCATGTCTGGGACTAAGCAAGTGTATTCTAAATACTTAACAAACACACACACACACACACACTTTAATTTCCCCATTAATATTTAAATTTAACATTTAGTACTTATCATTTCCAGATTTTTAAATGACCCCAATTCCTTTGTCACAATTCCACACAGTGTCTGGTGCTCAGGATACACATCTTATCTGTATCAGTTCTCACCAGCTACATCAACAAATTAATAATCTCGCTGTCTCAACTTTGGCAAACTCTGCCAGCTGAAGCCCTCACGTCTTAAACTTGCTGAGACTGACATCACCTAGGTATCACTCCCAAGATAGTCCTCAGCTTACGGCCACAGGGGAGCCCAAAGTTTCCGTTGCTAAATGAGACAGTTGGGAAGCGAGTTTTGCAAGGTACCGGTTAAGCAGACTTTGCCTCATCTTACGACCTTTCTTGCCGCAGCCGTTAAGCTAACCGCTGCAGTTGTTATGTTAGCAACACGGTCGTTAAGCAAATCCAGCTCTCCCCTTGCCTTTGCGTGTCAGAAGGTTGCAAAAGGGGATCACGGGACCCACCCCCCCCCGGGGACGACGCTGCGACCGTCATAAATGTGAAGTCAGTTGCCGAGCATCCGAATTTTGATCACGCAACCGTGGTGGAGGCTGCAACGGCCGTCAGTGTGAAAATATGCCGTAAGTCGCCTTTTTCCAGTGCTGTCGTAACTTTGAGATGACACTAAGCGAACAGTTGTTAAGCTGAGGACTACCTGTAAATGTTTTCCCCTGGAAAGGGGAGAGAGGGCCGTCGAAGGCAGCCCAGAAAGTGGGCCCTCCCCCAGGTTTGGAAGCCCAGCTGAGCTTCAGAGAGGCTTCCCAGTCCCCCCCACCCCATCCCGCTCCCCATTTCCTGCCCCCCCCAGAGCCCAGGCCAAAGAGACCCCCCCATAAAACCCGGGTGGAAGGCAGGTGGATGCTTACCCAGATCATGTATTTGATGATCCGGCTTGTTGCCACTGTGTATTCTTCTATCAGCTCCGCCAGGTAGTACAATCCAGCCGCTGGGAGGGAGGGAAGAAGCACCTGAGCATTAGGCCGCACTGCCACACAGCCACCCCACAATCAGCTGCAGCTGCTGCCCCTCCAGGGGAGGCCAAGGGCCAACTTCTCCCACCCACCCACCCCCCGGCTGAACAGGTGGAGCGTCCTCTGACAGGGCCAACCTGCCCCTCCCAGCTTCGACCTCAGCCCCAGAGCAGGGGGCAAGAGCGAAGGGAGAAAGTCAGCCCCCCCACCCCCACCCCAGTCACAACAACCACACAACTGTTATTAGGGTTAGATGTGTTTGCCCGTCCGGATATCGGCAGTAGATAGATGAAAATGGAGAGAGAGAGAGAGCGGATCGATTAGATGGATGGAGATGGGTGGATGGACGGGCAGATAGATAAGTGGTGCTCAACCTAGGCTGGGAATTTTGTGTGTGTGTGTGTATACACCACACATACAGATATATATGTGTGTGTGTTTGTACGTGTGTGTACACACACACACACGCATAAATGAAAGAGAGAGATTAGATAGCTTGGTAGACAGTTAAGATAGATGACAGATTAACAGAGAGAAGAGTGATTAAATAGAGAAGGAAAGAAAAAAAAGGCAGGGTGAAGTTCTATTATTATATAACTATGGCTCTGTAACATTACAAAGAATTACACGCATGTGGAAAAAAATTCTTGTAACTTTAAATGTTCTCACATTGGTAATTTTTTTTAAAATATATTTTTTGTGTTTCGGTTGCAAGCCGCTCAGCATCTCTCTGGAGAGCGAGATGGGCGGCATTTAAATTTAATAAATCAATAAGGGTACATGTATGTGTGAGAGGAAGAGTGGGGGGGGGAGAAAGGAAGGAATCAAAGAAATAGGAAGGAGGGAGGGACAAGGGAAGGAAGGAAAGAATAGAAAAGGAAGGAAGGAAGGAAGGAAGGAAGGAAGGAAGGAATTGGGAGGAAGGAAGGAAGGAAGGAAGGAAGGAAGGAATTGGGAGGAAGGAAGGAAGGAAGGAAGGAAGGAAGGAATTGGGAGGGAGGAAGGAAGGAAGGAAGGAAGGAAGGAAGGAAGGAGGGAGGGAGGGCAGGAAGGAAGGACAAGGGAAGGAAGGAAAGAATGGGGAAGGAAGGAAGGAGGGAGGGAGGAAAAAAGGACGGATGGACCAGGGAAGGAATGAAAGAATAGAAAAGGAAGGAAGGAAGTTAGGAAGGAGGGAAGGAAGGAAGGACAAGGGAAGGAATGAAAGAATGGGGAAGGAAGGAGGGAGGGAGGAAAAAAGGACGGACGGACTAGGGAAGGAATGAAAGAATAGAAAAGGAAGGAAGGAAGTTAGCAAGGAGGGAAGGAGGCGAGGAAAGGAGGAGGGATGGAAGGAGGAAAAGGGAGAGAGGAGGAAAGAGGGAGGAATTTGGAGGGAATCAAAGAAATTGGAAGCAAGCAAGTGGGGGGAGAAGAGAGAGAAAAAGGAAGGAAGGAAGGAAGAAGAAAGAGTGCAAAAGAGAGAGAGAAGCCAATCATCCGCCCGCCTCCTCCCCCCTTTAAAAACAACCACCCTGCGAGGTAGGCCGGCCTGCCTCCTCCTCCGCCCGGGCACAGCCGCCCCCAAAAGCCCGGCTGGCTCCTCCTCCTGCCGCCCCGCCCCCCACGGACCAGCCCGGGGGGGCGGGGCGGCGGAGGTAGACTGCTCCTGCGCGGGGAGGCTCCACGGCGGGGCCCTGCCGCCCCCGGGTCTCCCGCGGGCCCCGCTCACCGATGCCGAGGGTGACGAAGGCGGCCTGGACGAGGAGCGCCGCCCAGCTCAGCGCGTACATGAACCACATCGTCGCCCGCGCCTCGCCCGCCGGTGGCTGGCCGCGATGCCTCCGCCCGGCACTTCCGGCGCGGCCGGAAGTGGTGGGAGCGCTGACGCCGCCCACGCCGCCCCGCCCTTCTCCCCCACAGCGGCCCCAGGCGGCCGGAGGCGGCGTAGCAGGGCGGCGCTCGCCTCGCTCTCCCAGCCGGGCGCCCGCGGGCGTCCTGGGGAAAGCGCCTCCCCTGCCGGCACGAGCAGGCGGGCCGGGGCGGTGGGGAGCGATGGCCCTTGGGTGGCTGGTGGACTCCAAGTCCCAGAATTCCCGAGCAGCGTGGGGACCGATGGGCCTTGGATGACCGCTGCTTGAGCGTGGCTGGCTGAAGGATTCTGGGAGTTGAAGTCCACCCGTCATTGAAGGGCCACAGTTCCCATCTCTTTCTTCAAAGTTCCTACAACCACTTTCGTTCAGGGAGAAAATCCAGAAATTTTGTGTGTGTGTGTGTGTGTGTGTGTGTGTTTTGTTTTGCAGGAATTGCGTTTGTCTAGTAGTTCAGGTGTAGGCAACCTTGGCTCTTTTATGACTGGTGGACTTCAACTCCCAGAATTCCTGATCCAGCCATGCTGAGGGGAAAGGGAGAGGTTTCCAAGCTGAGCCATGGCTGGTTCAGGAATTCTGGGAGTTGAAGTCCACGAGTCATAAAAGAGCCATAGTTTCCCCCTACTGGCTCAGGAATTCTGGGAGTTGAAGTCCACGAGTCCTAAAAGAGCCAAGGTTGCCTACACCTGAACTAGTTTAATGAAGAGAAGGCTGAGGGGTGACCTGATAGCAGCCTTCCAGTATTTGAGGAGCTGTCACAAAGAAGAGGAGGGGGTCACGTTATTCACCAAAGCACCAGAAGGAAGGACAAGAAACAACGGATGGAAACCGATCAAAGAGAGAAGCAACCTGGCATTAAGAAGAAACTGCCTAACAGTGAGGACCATTAACCAGTGGAACTGCTTGCCACCAGAAATCATGGGCGCTCCGTCACTGGAGATTTTTAAGAAGAGACTAGACAGCCGCTTGTCCGAAAAAGTATAGGTTCTCCTGCTTGAGCGTGGGGTGGGTGGGAGAGGGTTGGACTAGATGACCTCCAAGGCCCCTTCCGACTCTGTTATTCTGCCGTAGCTCAAGGTGAAAGAGGCACATGAGCAGGATGGAGAAAAACCACCGGAGGTTGTGGGTGCTCCATCCCTGGAGGTTTTGAAGAAGGGACTGGACAGCCATTTCTCTGACATGGTGGACGGTCTCCCGCTTGAGCAGGGGGTTGGACTAGATGACCTCCAAGGTCCCTTCCAATTCTGTTCCTGGGTTAATGTGTTAAACCTGAACTGCACCCGGAAGCAAAGGGGCAATCACTGCATCTTGTGGAACGGCGCTGTGCCATGGGTCACTCCAAGGGGTTTTGGTGATGCGTCTGCCTTGGAAGGACTGACCGCCTTGGGCTGCAGGAAAGAGTTGAGCCTTGGTGGGGCAGCCCAGAGGCAGGAGATGGGGGGGGGGGCTGGAGAAAGAGATTGCAACTGAAGCCCCTCGTGGGTGAGTGGGTGGGTGGGAAAAAGCCCAGGCAAGGATTGGTGCAATGCCTCTGATGCTCTCTTGCACTAATGCAGTCTGGCACATCCCGCATTGAGGCTGGCCTGACACTGCTGCTCGCTGACCGTGCACTGACCCTGCAGACGTTGTACCTGCACAGCAGCCGGAGGCCGAGGAGGACCCTCGTGCCCGGCCCTGTGGGCGTCGGAAGAAGCAGCCGACACCAAGCCAGGAGACACGTCCGAAGCATCAGCCGGGCATCTCTCTCTCTCTATGCCCGCTGATGGCGGCCTGACCTTCAGACTGTGGGTGGAGGGAGCCGCAAGGGCACGCCCGTTGCACCCCGTGGCACAGCGCCAGTGGCACATAGGTGGCAAGAAAATCACATTTGTACTCCGGGCTTTGGAGAATTCATGTGAGCCTGGCGGTTGGCTTTGGAGCAGGATGCCAATCACCCTCTTTGAGGGCACCTTTGCTCCTGCAGACACCCTGAGCTGCCACGATTTCTGGTGGCAAGCTGTTCCACTGGTGAACTGTCCTCACTGTTAGGAAGTTTCTCCTTAGCTCCAGGTTGCTTCTCTCCTTATTTTCCATCCATTGTTTCTTGTCTGGCCTTCAGATGCTTTGGACAATGAGAATAGAATAGAATAGAACAGAACAGAACAGAACAGAATAGAATAGAAAATGGATAGGATAGGACAGGTTAGAATATAGAATAGAATAGAATAGAATAGAATAGAATAGAATAGAATAGAATAGAATAGAATAGAATAGAATAGAATAGAATAGAATAGAATAGAATAGAAGCTGGAAGGGACCTTGGAGGTCTTCTAGTCCAGCCCCCTGCTCAAGCAGGAGAACTATCCCATCTCAGACAAGTGTCTAGCTAGCCTCTTAAAAACCTCCAGTGACGGAGAGCCCACGATTTCTGGAGGCAACTTCTGTTCCACTGGTTAATTGTTCTCACTGTCAGGCAGTTTCTCCTTAATTCCAGGTTGCTTCTCTCCTTGGTTAGTTTCCAACCATTGTTTCTCGTCCTTCCCTCTGGTGCTTTGGTGAACAACCTGCCCCCCTCTTCCTTGTGGCAACCCCTCAGATACTGGACCGCTGCTATCATGTCACCCCTATTTCTTCTTTTCTTTAGACTAGGGCAGACCCAAGTCCCGCAGCCGTTTTGGTCTCCAGGCCTTGGATCATTTTGGTTGCTCTTCTCTGGATTTTTTCCAAACTCTCAACATCTTTTTTGCGATATGGTGACCAAAATCGGCTGCAGTATTCTGGGTGTGGTCTCACTGGGGTTTTATAAAGTGGTACCGATACTTCCCATGACCTTGATTCCGTGGCTCTGTTTATACAACCCAGGATTGCGTTAGCTTTTTTGGCGGCTGCTGCACACGGCTGGCTGGTGGTCAAGCGATCGTCCACTGGGACTCCGAGATCCCTCTCACGGTTGCTGTTTTTAAACCGGGTCTCGCCCAGTCTGTACTTAAACCTTTGATTTTTCCCTGGCTAAATGTCAGGAGGGTCCTACCGCAAGCCCCTTCCCCTCTGGAGGCCGGGGCCCAAAGGAGGCGAGGTTGGCTGAGGCATGGATGACAGAACTGAACCCCCCCCCAAAAAAGCTGGGTCCATCTTGGGGGTCCCGACTGCAGAAGAACGAAGCCCACCGCCCTCTTCCCATTTCTGAGCGGGAAGCAAGGAGCCCCCCTTCTCCGGAGCTGCCGATGGGAGGGCAAAAGAGGCGGAGGGGGGATCCCCAGAGGCCCCTCACCCCATTGTGCCAATCAGGCGGGGAGGGAGGCTGAAATCACAGGTGTGAAGTAAGTTTGCCCGGGAACAGCACTTTTCCATCTGCAGAGCTGCTTCCCTCTTCTCGGCTCGGGAAAACAGCGGCTGGGGTGGTCCCTGGTGGGCGCTGCTGCCTTCCTCAGCCGCGAGGAGAAGAAGTCGAGCGGAATTGTTTTTTTCCGAGGAGAAAATGGGCAGGGAAGTGGAGAAGGGGTTCCCCCTGGGATGGGCGAGGCGGGGTGGGAGAACTCCAGTCGAGCTGAAGATGGCTCTTTTGCAGCAAAGACCCCAGACCCTGCAGCAAATTGGAGAAAGAAAGAAAGAAAGAAAGAAAGAAAGAAAGAAAGAAAGAAAGAAAGAAAGAAGAAATAAGGAAGGAAGGAAGGAAGGAAGGAAGGAAGGAAGGAAGAAAGAAAGAAAAAGAAAGAAAGAAAGAAAGAGAAAGGAAGAAAGAAAGAAAGAAAGAAAGAAAGAAAGAAAGAAAGAAAGAAAGAAAGAAAGAAAGAAAGAAAGAAAGAAAGAAAGAAAGAACGAACCTCGGTTAGGGGGTGAGCATGGGGCAGGGCTGGCCCCTGTTGGGGGGGCAAGATGGACAATGCAAAAGGGGGAAGGAAGAGCCCCCCCCAAACTTACCGATAGGCCCTTCCGAGCAAATGCGAATGGGGTTTTTTCCTTTTTTTAATTAAAAAAAAATCCCCCCCCAAAGTTAAAATACAAAATCAAGGAAAGAAATGAAGAAACTGACCATCGTCTAACGACGCTGATATTGAAAATTAAAAAAACAAAAACAAAACAAGCGTGCAGAAAATTCATAACAAATAACTCTAGTTAGCCCTCGAATTACAAAAAGTTCATTTCGTGACCGAAGTCGCAACGGCGCTGAAAACAAGCATTCCTCATGATCCCCGGATTTACATTCAGACGCTTGGCGACTGACTCGTATTTACGACGGGCGCAGCATCCCGGGGTGCATGCCAGGTGATCCACTTTGGTGACCTTCTGACAAGCAAAGTCCGGGGGGGGGGGAATCCACTTGACCACCTCAGCAGATCACTTAGCAAATTTGGCGAGGAAGGTCGTAAAAATGGAGCAAAGGCCACTTTAAAAAAAAAAAACACGTTTCACTTAGCGTTTGGGATCGTAAGTGGAGGACTACCTGCAGTGAATTTTTTTTAAAAAAATAAATGTGTAGAAAAGCAATAAGAAATGTTCTCATTCGATCCTTACATTAAAGCTGAAAAGCCCAGCCTGGCTGAATGCTGACAAATATTACCAAAAGCCTGTTCTGTACCAGCCTGCTACCGGCCCTGCAGAAAAGGCAGGGACAACCCCTTTTACAAGAAGGCAAGAGGCTGGAATTACGCCTGCCAAATTTATTGCTACAAAAACAAACGGAACAAGACACGAACCAAGAAACAGGAGCTTTTCAAGCGGTTGCCTTCAGCAAACCAGCCCTCCCACGCATTCCCCTTTTATACAGTTCAGGGCGTGGCTTCTCTCTGCCTCCTTCTGAGGAGCCCCATTGCCTTCCTCTGTTTACTCCTGATTGACTGCCTCCTGCGTCGGGCGTCCTTGAACAGGGCCAGCTGTGGGTCATCTTCATCCACGCTGTCAGGCTCACACAGCTGGGTCTCCGTCGTGACCAGATGAGAGGGGCCTGGCTGGGGGCTCTCATCAAGCTGTCCAACCCCCTCAGCAAGCTCTTCAACACCCCCCTCCTCCTCCTCTGAGTTGTCCGACCCAACTGCCGAACCCACAGGCTGACCCTGAATCACAACAAAGCCTTTGATGCGTTGTCTTCCCCTTCCGTGGCAGGTCCACAAATAGTTATCAACTTTGCCATCTATATTTGATACAAATAGATATTAAAAAATGTCCCTGAGGTGGGACATTTGATCTGGCGATCCAATCGACCTCTGTCTGCTATATTTATAAGGGGGGGGGGGGAACAGCCAATAGAGAACCTCAAAGGCCAAACTAATCTCCAGTTAACCATCTCTTATTGTGTCTAACAGGCAGAAAGCCCGTAAACGGTTTCCAGTCTCTTATAAACCTATCTAACCCATCGTCTTTAATCAGAGAATGGGGGTTACCCAGAAATGTGGGTGGGGGCTCTCAGCCGAAGAGAGCATCCCAAATGGCAGGTGAAAATGACCTGGGCGGGCCGGGAGTGGAGCAATAAAGAGCCTTGGTGGAGCAGTGGGCTAAGGCCTCCTTAAGTAACCCCAGCTGCCTGCAATTAGTGCAGGTTCGAGTCCCACCAGGCTCAAGGTTGACTCAGCCTTCCATCCTTCCGAGGTAGGTAAAATGAGGACCCAGATTGTTGGGGGCAATAAGCTGACTTTGTAATAATGCTGCTTGGGGGGGGGGAAAGCCCTAATAAGCAGGCATATACATAGAATGAAGGCTACTGCTAAGCTTGTAAGCCGCCCTGAGTCTTCGGAGAAGGGCGGGATATAAATGGGATTAAAAAAATAAAATAAAAAATAAAATAAATAACCAAGAGATTCGCAAAATGGGAGGCAGCTGAGCCCCCCCCCCGCCCCCAGCAGGAAAAGGGACAGGGCGTCTTGGGAGGGACCCTCCCCAATTTCCTGGGGTGTGTGTGTGTGTAAAGGTGGGAGGGCATAGATGGCAGAATTTGGACAGGCAGTCGTCGACGTACTGGTCACAACGGAGCCCCAAATTCCCGTTCCTCAGCGGGACAGTCGTTCAGTGAGTTTTGCCTCAGTTGTCTGACCTCTTTGCCGCCGTTAAGTGAATCGCGGCAGTTCAGTTCGTAACCCCGTTGTTAAGTAAATCTGGCTTCCCCATTGACTTTGCTGGTTAGAAGGTCGAGAAAGGGGATCACGTGACACCCCCCCCTTCCTGGGATGCTGTGCGACAGTCATAAATAGGAACCGGTTCATATTTGTTCATAACTGGAAGTTTCTCCTTAGTTCCAGAGTTGGAAGGCACCTCAGAGGTCATCTAGTCCAACCCCCTGCTCAGGCAGGAAACCCTATACCATTTCAGGCAAATGGCTGTCCGGTCTCTTCTTAAAAACTTCCAATGTTGGAGCATTCACCACTTCTGGAGGCAGGTAGTTCCCCTGGTTAATTGTTCTAACTGTCAGGAAGTTTCTCCTTAGTTCCAGGTTGCTTCTCTCCTTGATGAGTTTCCATCCGTTGCTTCTGGTCCTGCCTTCGGGGGCTTTGGAGAAGAGGTTAACCCCCCTCTTCTAGCCCAACCCCCTGCTCAAGCAGAAGACCCTACACCACAGTGGACAAATGGCTGTCCAGCCTCTTCTGAAAGACCTCTAGTGTTGGAGCAGCCACAACCTCTGGTGGCAGGCTGTTCCACTGGTTAACCATTAGGAAACTCCTCCTTGGTTCCAGGTTGCTTCCCTCCTTGACCAGGGTCCATCCGTTGCTTCTCGTCCGGCCTCCAGGCCCTTTGCAGAATAGCCGGACCCCCTTTAGGAAGTCCAGAAGTGGGCACCCCAGGCAATCAAAGCCCCACCAGTTTTATCCCTTTGGCTTTTCTGACAACCCCCCTACCCCCGCAATTCCGGTAGGAGACCCCGGACGTGGGTGTGCTCACTCCTGGCCAATGGGCCGCGTTGGTGCCCATTCCTAGGGGGACGCGTCGGGCAGGGCCAGCGCCGGGCGGCTGTTCTTTATGCCTCCCTGCCCTGATGCCGGCTGACACCGGGAGCTGCATTTGGTGCGTGGCGCATAAGTGATCTGAACGGCACGGCTATTTTCGTTGATGCTAATTTGCTCGGTGGTTGCCACGGTTCGTGGCTCGGTCAGCCTTGCCTGATACTATATTCCCGCTTGTTCCGCTAAAGGTTTCTCTGTCGCTTCGGCTCAGCCTCGCCGGGTTCCGTGAACCGGAAATGAACCGCGGTGGGGGACTGGGACACGTGAGCCGGCCGCCGCCTGGCACAAGTGACAGGAGGGCGGGTCATGCGCCAGCCAAGGGATAAATCCAGCCCTGGGAAGCCCAGAATGAGTTGGAAGGGGCCTCGGAGGTCCTCTAGTCCAACCCCCTGCTCAAGCAGCAGCCCCGATACCATTTTGTTGTGAGATACACAATGACAATGAAGCAGGGGGTCTTCAAACTTGGCGACTTGAAGACTTGCGGTCTTCAACTCATACACATACACACATACATATACATATACACATACACACACATATTTATATACACATATGCATATGCATATACATATATAAAAAAGTAAAGGTAAAGGTTCCCCCGCACATGCGTGCTAGTCGTTTCTGACTCTAGGGGCCGGTGCTCATCTCCGTTTCAAAGCCGAAGAGCCGGCGCTTGTCCGAGGACGTCTCCGTGGTCATGTGGCCGGCATGACTAGACGCCAAAGGCGCACGGAACGCTGTTATCTTCCCACCGGAGTGGTCCCTATTTTCCTACTTGCATTTTTACGTCCTTTCAAACTGCTAGGTTGGCAGAAGCTGGGACGAGTAACAGGCGCTCACTCTGTTACGCGGCCCTCGGGATTCGACCCGCCAAACTGCCGACCTTCCGATCGACAAGCTCAGCGTCCTAACCCACTGAGCCACCGCGTCCCATATACATATATACATGTATACAAACATACATATATATATATACATATACATATACACATGCGCGTGCACACACACACACACACACATATCCTTGGAGTTTAAGAGCAGACTGCATAACAATAATGACAGGGAAAGGGTTGGGTTCGATTCATGGTCCATCAGTCTGGCAGGAGCATTAATCCAGGGAGAGGTAAATGGAACCTCCTAACTCAAATGTAGTCTACCTCGGCTTCTCTGATTGCCACTTCCGGTGTGTCCCTGTTGCCATCTTGCTGGAAACATAACTGGGTGCTGGAAAGATTCAACAGGATCATCTTAGACCAGGGGTCTTCAAACTTGGCCCCTTTATGACTCGTGGACTTCAACTCCCAGAATTCCTCAGCCTGGCTTAGACGCATCCCGAGTCCGGAATAGCAATCCGTGGCACCTGCACGTCACGATAAGAAGCTGTTGGCTCCGTCGTCTTCTCCTGCTTTGCCGAGTGCGATTTTTGACTTTGCCATTCCGGGCCTCCAATTTTGCTGGAAACTGACCGGATCAGCTCGAAAACCCTTGAAATCCTTTCCATGGCCAAGCCCAGCTTAGTGGGGAAAACGCAGTGTAATCCCGGCACGTTTGGGATGCCGTTGGGGAGAGAAGAGAAGCCGCGACCCTCCCTGGCAAGCCAACATTGCTTTGGTCCTCTTTGTGTTAATTTTCTTGGAGGTTTTTTTGTTGTTGTTCTTTTGAAGATCCCATTCCGGAGGCCACGAGGCTGCGTCTTCGGACCTTCTTCCGGCTCCTCCGTTGATGGCAGGCTGAGATGAAGGTCAGCATGTCCCCACAAGCACCACCGTGGCACAGGCGTCCCCCCACGCCCGGCCTGGCTGTCATTGGTCTGAAGCAGGAACTCGTTCCCACAAAGCTCGTTCATGGAGGAAGCCACCACTGGTGGACAAACCCATTCTGACCCTGGAGGCTTGCCCACTCAAGTCTTCCAGCCCGCACCGTCCCTCTTTCGCAGGGGTGTCAAACTCAATTTCACGGAGGGCCGCATCAGCATGGCGGTTGCCCTCAGGGGGGTGGGTGGGTGTGGCCAGGGTGGGCGTGGCCTACTGGGTGGGCGTGGCTAGAGTGCGTATGGCCTACTGGGTGGGCGTGGCCAGCTCTGCATCGTTCGCATCAAGGGTGCCTATGGGGGCACGGGCAGGAGTGGGACAGATCTGAGGGTCTCTGGCAGAGGGAGGGTCTCTGGGCCAGGGCCAAGGCAGTGGGGGCCGTTCCTCCCTGTTTCCAGGATGGCTTCACGGGCCACATGAAACCATTTCGTGGGCCGGATCCGGCCCCCGGGCCTTGTGTCTGTGGGGGCGGTGACAGAACAATATATATATGGATATATATAGAGAGAGAGACAGGGATGGATGGATGGATAGAGAGATAGAGAAATGGATGGATGGAGGGGTAGATAGATAGATAGAGAGATAGACAGACAGATAGAGATGAGAGAGAGACAGACAGACAGAGATGATATAGATAGATAGATAGATAGATAGATAGATAGATAGATAGATAGATAGATAGATAGATAGACGGACACACACACACACACACACACAGAGAGAGAGAGGCAGACAGGCAGACACGGAGAGAGATGATAGATGATAGATAGATAGATAGATAGATAGATAGATAGATAGATAGATAATAGATAGATAGATAGATAGATAGATAATAGATAGATAGATAGATAGATAGATAGATATAGATGATAGATAGATGATAGATAGATAGATAGATAGATAGATAGATAGATAGATAGATAGATAGGCAGGCAGGCAGGCAGGCAGACAGGCAGGCAGGCAGACAGACTAAGTAGATAGGTAGGTAAGAGAGAGAGAGAGAGAGAGAGAGACTTAGATAGGTAGGTAGGTAAGACAGGCAGGCAGACCGGCCCTTGGGAGGACCCCAAAGAAGCCAGGCCAGGGACTCACCTGAGCTTCTTACTCTGCTGCTCATTTTCCCCAGAGCTGAACTGGGATTTGTCCCAAAGGCTGGCCAAAGGCGGGTTGGGGGGGGGGAGTGGAGGGCTCTGGGGCCTCCCCCTGCTGGAGGCAGCCCCCCCCTCCCGCAGCCCCCCTTGCCTGGCCGTGGCTCCTCTGCGCCAGGGAGGGGGAGACGCCACCTCTGGAAACCACGGAGGGACCAGCTGGGGTGAGAGAGGGCCTGTCTGTCTGTCTCTCTCTCCCTATTTACTTTTTCTTTCTTTCTTTCTCTCTCCCTCCCTCCCTCCGTACGGTCCTCTATTTACAACAGTTCATTCGGTGCCCTTTCAAAGTTACAACGGCACTGAATCATGTGACTTATTATGACCGTTTTCGTAGTTAAGACCTTTTCAACTCAGGGGATCAAAATTTGGACGCTTGCCAACCGACTCGTATTTACGACGGGAGTCACACGATCACCCCCTTCCAACCAGCCAAGTCTAGGGGGAAGCCAGATCTGCTGAACAACCGGATCACTAACTTAACAGCTGCAAGGATGATTAGCTTAACAACTTTGGCAAGCGAAGTCCTAGAATGGGGGCAAAACAGCTGTCTGGTTTAGCGACGGAAATTCTGGCCTCCGTTGTGGTCGCTAAGCCGAGGACCGCCTGTCCTCGGGGTCGAGAGTTGCCTTGGGGACTGACAGGCAACAAACAAATTTAATCAATCAATCAATCAATCAATCCATAATAAATAAAATGTTTGCTGCCTTGAGTTATTTAAAAAGGGGGGGCTGTAAAAAGAAATCTCATAAATAAATAAAACCAGGAGGGGGGGGGGAGGCCGAAGAACAGGCACCGGAGCCCAGGTCCAGCTGATGGGATGTGTGGAAGGGAATTGGCTGGGCTATTTCCTCCTGGTTGGGGGGGGGAGGTATAAACAGCCCCCCCTCCATTGATGCTGGGATCCCTAGACCAGTGTTTCCCAATCTTAGGAACTTGAAGATGCGTGGACTTCAACTCCCAGAATTCCCCAGCCAGCATAGCTGGCTGGGGAATTCTGGGAGTTGAAGTCCACGCATCTTCAAGTTCCTAAGATTGGGAAACGCTGCCCTAGACCCGGTCACTCTTGGAGGGAGGGGGGAAACAGAAGGTGCTGCAACCGCCAGGGGGCGCCCTCTCCCTTTTGGGGGGGGGGACGCTGCCCCCTTCCCTCCCTTCCCGGGGCAGCCCCCGCCTGGCCGACCCTGCGGGGAGGGCTAGCCGGAGAGGCGGCTTCACCTGCCGGGCACCTGCCTGCTCCGGCTGAAGCCAGGGCGGCGGCGGGGGGGGGGAGTGGGCAGGTCCCGAGGACACGTGTCCCGGGGAAAGGGGCGGAGCGGGGCTGGGAAGGCGAGTCTGCCTTCCGCAAAGCGGGACCGCCGCGACGTGGGAACCCGGCCGGCGCCGGAGGAGGGCAGGCGGGCGAGCCGGGACGGCCGAAGGGAGGAAGGGAGGAAGGAAGGAAGGAAGGAAGGAAAGGAAGAAAGAAAGACGGGCGGAGCTGCGGAGCTGCATGGCGGCGGTCTACGGCGGGGTGGAGGGGTGAGCCGGGCGGCCCCGCCGGGGGAGAAGCCGGGAGAGACTTGCAGCCCGCAGCGCCGCCATCGCCGCCTTCCCCGACTCACCTGCCGGCTCACCTGAGCGGCCAGGTGAGGCGCCGGGGGAGGCGGGGCCGGCGCCGGGGGCTGCGCTCGGGCTGGGGGGGGGAAGCACCAACCCCCCCATCACACACAGACGGGTTTGGCTGGGACTCCCCCCTCCCTCCTTCCCTCCCCCGCCCGCCCGGGATGGCCAGTGGGGGGGTGGGAGGGGGACTCTGCTCTTGGGCCTCCGCTTTAGAGCGGCTCCGAGGCTCCTTCCCAAAGTGGGGGGCTTGGAGGGACCCCCGGCGCCCTTGGGGTGTTGCAACTTCGCAGCCCCCGCCCGCGCCCCCTCCCTCCCTCCCTCTCCCGGCTTCCTTGAGGCTGGCACCGTGCGAACGCGTGCATTGAGGGAAGAGGGGGGAGATCGGGATCGGGGGACCCTCTTGGGACCGCTTAAGGCTCCCTGGAACAAGCAGCCTTCCCCAACGCGGCGCCCGCGGGCGTCTGGCTGGAGGATGCCCACAAACGCCCCTCCCTCCCCGGGGAATCCCTGGGCTTTGCTGGCTGGGTGACGTCATCGGGGCTTTTCTACCGGCCTCCACTTGCCCGGAAATTGGGGAGAGAGAAACTGCCTGGTGGGGGGGGGGGGCTTGGCTCCCTCTTGCGTTTCAAAATATCCATTATTTTATTGCAATAGCCTTCTTTCAATAGGCCTGGGTGGTTTTTTTTGCGGGGGGTGGGGGTCACTTGAGGCCTGGAGGAAAGAGGAACGCTTCCCAGATTGCAAACCGGCTGAGGTTCCATGTGGCTGGGCAGGAGGAAGGAAGGGATTCTTGCATGCAAAGCATTTCAAAGCTGTGATCTGGCTGGGCCAAAGGCGGCTTCTGGACTTGGCTAGTTCTTGGCCGGCTTGGGTGGAAGGGAAATTGGAAACCGGCATAGCTAGTCTGCAGATGGCGGCTTGCCGGGCTTGCGGGCTGGGGAGAGGACGGGGTTAAACCGGTGAGCTTGTTTCGTTGACTTAAAACAGCGTTTCTCGGCCCTCAGGAGCTTTTCAGATGGGTGGACTTCAACTCCCAGAATTCCCCAGCCAGCAAGTCAGTCTTGGTGGGCGTGGCCTTGGTGGTTCAACACCCAGAGAAGCCCAGATCAACCCCAAGGGGAGCATTTAGAGTAGACCAACAGTCAAACAGGAAACGTTACCCGATCAAGGAAACACCAAGTGAGACGCACAATGCAACAATAAATAACAACCCAACCCAGGAACCACCCAGGGCACTCCCACCAATATTGACCAGGCAAGACCCTTGAATAGAAACAGAGAGCAGACCCCACCACCCACCCACCCCAACACTGATGACGTTGCCTAGTTGGGTCATGAAACGCCTGCAAGGAAACCACCCAGCTCAGAGAGCATCAAGGACCCCACAGTCCTCCTCTTCCTCCTCCTCCACAAATCCCCCTCCCTTCTAGTACTGATGATGTTTCCTAGTTGGGTAATAAAATATCTGCAAGAAAACAATCCAGTTCACAGAGTACCAAGGACCCCATAGTCGTCGTCTTCCTCCTCCTCCTCCTCCCCCCCCCCGTTCCCTTCTAGCACTGATGCTGGACCCCACAGTTAGACCCTGAGCCACAAAGATTTTCTCCTAGGGTCGTTTTTTCTTTTTCAATTTCCCCACGGGATTTTTACACGAGCATCCTTGACTGACCCCCGCCAGGCTGGGAAGCAGAATCCTCCCCATATGGCCCCTCTAACGTCGGATTTTTTTTGCTCTGACGACAGAGGGAGATGCCACCATTTTCTTCTTCTGTTTTACTCTTAGAGTTCGATGATGCTGGGGGGGGGAGGAAGGTGCACGAGAGTTTAGCTAGACATAACAATACCGAACCTAGTGTGAGAACCAAGGTTATTGAAATAAGAGATGATAAGAATTGGCGGGCTGGAGAACTGGAGGGAAAGAGCCTGCATTTCAAGCTCATTGGAGAATGTGATTTATGACCCTCAACTGGGGGAGGGAATTGTGCTTTGCTACTAGGTGCTCAGGGGGAGGGCAACTCAGATTTGGCTTCGATTGTGTTAGTGCCCATGCTCTGCTTCTCGAATAAAGACTCTTTTAAGGTAAACAATGCCTCTTTGAAGGGTCCCACCGGTGGGAACCAGGACACAAGTGGCCTCTGTCTTCCTCTGCAGGGGGGGGACCCACTCCAAGGTGCTGTTGCTGTCCGAAGATGGCAAGATCCTGGCCGAGGCCGAGGGGCCCTGCACCAACCACTGGGTAAGGATCCAGTCCTCCTCGCCTTCAAGAGGGTAACGGGGGGAAAAGTGAGTAAGTAGGAGGAGTTGCTTGAGTTTGCTTTCGTTTTTCCACGCACGTCGGGGGGGGGGGACGGGAAACAACCCCCAGCTCTTTGACAATCTTCCTTGGGAAAATAATATTTAAATAGGAGTACCTGTGACTCTCTGAATCCCTGGCCAGGACTAGGAAGGGTCTACAGGCAGTCCCTGACTTACAACGCTTCGCTTAGCGACCGTTCAAAGTTACAAAGGCCTTAGGACCGTTTCTCACGCCGACCGTTGCAGTGTTCCCCCCCCCCCGGTGGTCAGAGGATCAAAATTCACTCGGCTGCTGGCTCATAAAAATAATAAAATAATAGTAGTAGTAATACTACTACTACTACTACTACTAATAATAATAATACTAATAATAATAATAGAGTGTTCAGTTGACTGAGTTTCATGTTTTATGAATAAAAGTTATATTATAATAATATTGGAAGGGACCTTGGAGGTCATCTAGTCCAACCCCTTGCTGACGGTCGCAGCGTCCCAGGGGAGGTGTCGCTGACATTCCCCCTTTGGCGACCTTCTGACAAGCAAAGTCAAGGGGGGAATCCGGATTGGCTTAACAGCCCTGTTCCTAATTTCACCCCGGCAGTGATTCACTTAAGAACGGTGGCAACGAGAGGTCGTAAAATGGGGCCAAACTCAGTTAGCAAATTTCTCACTTAGAAAGAGTTGTGATCGTAAGTCAAGGCCTTCCTGCAGTGCAGGGGTGCCCAACCTTGGCCCCTTTAAGACTTGTGGACTTCAACTCCCAGAATCCCCCCAACCAGCGTTGCTGGTTGGGGGGATTCTGGGAGTTGAAGTCCACAAGTCTTAAAGGGGCCAAGGTTGGATACTGCTGGTGTAGAATATCTGCAGATGTGTTTGCCTTGCAGGGCGTGGAGACTTGCCACCAAACAGCCCTGCCAGCCTGGTCATTAGAGGGTTACAAGTCCAGCGTGGTGCCCGATGGGGACGCTGGCCTAAACTGACCCCCACCCTCCCCACAAGCGGCCCCCAGTCTAGATCTGGCGGCTGCCCCCTCTTGGCTGTCCCTGGCAAGGCAGGGGTTTTATTGCCAGATGCCAGCCTGGGCTCGAGGGCAGGGGTGGCTGAAAGGAGACCCCTCCCCAACCGATCCAGAGGGCACCATGCAGGGAAGTTGCTGGGAAGCAACCGAGGTCGGTTAAGACACGGTGAGAATCCAGCAATTGGGGGGGGGCACAGAGGGAGTGCTAGGTAGTTTCGCAATGGGGGTGCGAGTTCCTTAAGTCGGGGGTCCCCAACCCCCGGTCCCTGGCATGCCAGCCACCCGTCCACCCAAACCATCAAAGCCCCACCGGCGGGAGGCAGGCAGCAGACAAAAACACACAAAAAAGGAAAAACTACTCTCCACGCAACCGGGCCCTGGTGCCCCAAAGGTTGGGGGCCTCTGCCTCGAGTGTGCACGTGTGAAGGGGTGTAAGTGCGCAAGTTGAAGGGTGTCTCTCTCCCCCCCACCCCGGCCATGCAGCTGGTTGGCGCAGACACGTGCCTGGAGCGGATTGACGCCATGGTCCAAGATGCTAAAAGGAAGGCTGGGGGCGATCCACGCACTCCGCTTCGTTCTCTGGTGAGTCTCCCGCCCTCTTCCCAGGAAAGCCCCCCCCACCCATTCCCCAAACCCTTGGGGAATGGCTTTTATGGAAACACCCAGGGCAGGTGGGGGCAAAGAAGATAGGCACCTTGGGGTCACCGTGCATGGGACATGTTCTTGGGATGCAAGCCCCCCCCCGGCGGTGTTTTGGGAACGATGCCACCTGCCAGTCAATATTTTGGCATCGCCCTGGTTTGCTGTGGATGCTGCTAGCCCAGGGTAACAGAATAACAAGAGTTGGAAGGGACCCTGGAGGTCTTCTAGTCCAGCCCCCTGCTCAAGCAGGAGAACCCCTATACCAGGGTTAGGCAACCTTGGCTCTTTTATGACTCGTGGACTTCAACTCCCAGAATTCCTGAGCCAGCATAGGGAACTATGATCCCTTTCTGACCTGTGGACTTCAACTCCCAGAATTCCTCAGCCAGCCACGCTGAGGGGAAAGGGAGAGGTTTCCAAGCTGAGCCATGCAGGCTGAGGAATTCTGGGAGTTGAAGTCCACGAGTTGTAAAAGAGCCAAGGTTGCCTACCCATGCCCTACAACATTCCAGCCAGGTGATTGTCTAGTCTCTTCTTGAAAACCTCCAGTGATGGAGCACCCACAACTTCTAGTGGCAAGCTGTTCCACTGGTTAATCGTCCTCGCTGTTAGGGAGTTTCTCCTTAATTCCAGGTTGCTTCCCTCCTTGATGGGTTTCCATCCGTTGCTTCTTCTCCTGCCTTCTGGCGCTTTGGAGAAGAGCTTGACACCCCCCCTCTTCTTTGGGGCAGCCCCTCCGATATTGGAAGGCTGCTATCATGGAACCTCGAGATATGATACCACGTTTTTCAGATCCCTTGTAGACAATTCAAGGGTCGCTTTAGATTTCTGATAACAGCTAGAGGGGTGTCCAAATTTAGCAACTTTAGGACTTGTCGACTTCAACTCCCAGAATTCCTCAGCCAGGGTCCCCAAACGTGGCGACTTTAAGCCTTGTGGCCTTCAACTCCCAGAATTCCTCAGCCAGGGTCTACAAATGTGGTGGCTTTTTGTGGACTTAACTCCCAGAATTCCTCAGCCAGGGTCTGAGGCTGCTATCACCTCACCCCTGGTCCTTCTTTTCCCTAGACTGGCCATGCCGGATCCCTGCAAGCCTTTTATGTAGGCTTGGCCTTCCCTTGGGTCAGGGGTAGGCAACCTCGGCTCTTTGATGACTGGTGGACTTCAACTCCCAGAATTCCTGAGCCAGCCTGGCTCAGCTTGGAAACCTCTCTTTCCCCTCAGCATAGCTGGCTCAGGAATTCTGGGAGTTGAAGTCCACCAGTCATAAAAGAGCCGAGGTTGCCTACCCCTGCCTTGGGTAATGAAAGGAGCTGAACCCCACCTGTGGTCGTCAGGTGAAAGGGGAAAGTGACAGGGCCTTGGCGGAAGTGCCTCCTTCCTGAGCCTCCAGCCCCAGGAGCCCAGCGGGTTGAAGAGCCTTTCTCCACCCAGAGGCTCCAGGGGTGGGAGCCCAGCGCTAGACACCCGTCTGGGTCGTCCGTGACACCCGAAGATCCCCCAGGACACGGGCGGTCGCTGGATGACCTCCTGCTACCTTCCGCCGTGATTGTCCCCTGGGGCTGCCTCACCCGGAACCTTTCCCGGAGTGCCGTGGCACCGTGGCCGGGGGCTCACAGTGTGGCTGCCTGTGACTGCAGGGTCTCTCCCTGAGCGGAGGGGAGCAGAAGGAAGCCATCCAGAAGCTCATTGAGGACATGAAGAGCCGCTTCCCGCATCTGAGCGAGAGTTACTTTATCACTACCGACGCCGTTGGGGCCATAGCCACTGCGACCGACACCGGTAAGGCTTGCTTCCTCCCTCCCTCCCTCCCTTCTTTCCTTCCTTTTGTCCGTCCCTCTTTCCCTTCTTTCCTCAGTTTGTTCCTTCCTTCCTTTCTCCCCTCCCCCCTCCTCAATCCCACCCCGCAGCTCTCCCTCCCGTGGAAGCAGGGCAGGCTGCCAGCGGGCAATGCGTAACGTAGCAAGATGGCGGTCCTGACCTCCTTCTTGATGGTCATTTCTTTCCAGGCGGGGTGGTGCTCATCTCCGGAACCGGCTCCAATTGCAAGCTCATCAACCCGGATGGCTCTCAGATCAGCTGTGGAGGATGGGGCCACATGATGGGGGACGAAGGATCAGGTGAGGAAACCAGGATCTTCCTAACAGATCAGCGTGCGGACGGCTTCGAGAGATTGCAGATCCTATCCTTGTTCTCTGAGTCGACAGAGAACTTCTTGGGAGATGCAGGCCTTCTCTAAGATCCAGCTTTCTCCGGGCTGGATCCTGTAATCCTTTGCCAGATCTCTCTTGACGTCCCAAAGGCGCTTTTTTTTTTCAGGAGGCAACCGGACTTCCTTGTTTTTCTTTGAAGACCTTTCGCTCCTCATCCCAGAAGCTTCTCCGGCTCTGACTGGAGGTGTGGGGAATGTTAGGATTGACAAATATCAATATATCAATCCTTCCATTCCCCACCATCCAGTCGGGGCTTTATGTATTGTATGGGTGGGGATCAAAATGAAGTCCAGACCCCAGGCTGACCCTCCCTTTTGCTGTTCGGCAGCTTACTGGATCGCCCACCAGGCTGTGAAGACGGTGTTTGATGGCCTGGATAACCTGGAGGTCCCACCGCACGACATTGGCTACGTCAAGCAGGCCATGTTTGACTACTTCCAGGTAAGTGGCTGGTCCACCCCCAAAGCAGACTTTGGCCTTCACCCTCTTCTGGGGAACGGAGGGGAGGACTTGGGTCTGTGGGAGGGGGAGAGCAGGCCGAGGTCAGAGTTCAGCCAAAACATGTAGGCAAGCCGGAAGTCTCCCATTGGGAAGGCTGCAGAGGTCCCAAGGGTGATGCTAGGCTGTGGGGCTCGTGAGGAGGCACCCCTGCCAAGAGACGGAGCTGCCTCTTAACTCTGCTTCCGACTCCAGAGGAGACAGGCGTTGGGGTGGGGACAGCCCTGTAGGGTTTCTGTGCTTCAAGGAAAGAGTTGGAAGCTTCTGGGCATCTCTGGAGGCTAATCTCTAGGGCCAGAGACAAAACCACTTTGCAACTCAGTGTACAATTCAGGATTCTGACGTTTGGCCACCCAGCCAGACGTTCAGACTAGATTTGGCATTTTTATCCACCTATCGAGTCCTTCCCAGGGATAGCCCAGGGGTGGGCAACCTTGTCTCTTTTATGACTGCTGGACTTCAACTCCCAGAATTCCTGAGCCAGCATGGGGGAACTATGGCCCCTTCATGACTCGTGGACTTCAACTCCCAGAATTCCTGAGCCAGCATGGGGGAACTATGGCCCCTTCATGACTCGTGGACTTCAACTCCCAGAATTCCTGAGCCAGCATGGGGGAACTATGGCCCCTTCATGACTCGTGGACTTCAACTCCCAGAATTCCTGAGCCAGCATGGGGGAACTATGGCCCCTTCATGACTGGTGGACTTCAACTCCCAGAATTCCTGAGCCAGCCTGGCTCAGCTTGGAAACCTCTCCCTTTCCCCTCAGCGTGGCTGGCTCAGGAATTCTGGGAGTTGAAGTCCACGAGTCACAAAAGAGGCGAGGTGGCCTACCCCTGGGATAGGCAGTTGTGGTTATTTGAGGGTGTTCAAGGCCGCATCTGAGCATGTCAGCTGTTCCAAGTCAAGCTGCCTTCTGCAACTGACCGATGGGGATTTTGTCCAGGCCAATGGCGTTCCAGTGGTGCTCCGGTTGTTTTGGGATTATTGGTGCTGCCTCTGCTCGCCTCTGCCACAGTCGTCCTACTTCTATTTGCAGGTCTTAGTATTTTGTTCTCTTCTCCAGTTCTTTCTCTTCTCTTCTGCTGTCTGCAGGCACTGCCACGTCTGCTATCCAGACTTTTTTTTTGTTTTTCTTATCAACAATTGTTGTGGGGTGTTGTGTGGCAGGTGCTTCTCTGAATTCTAAAGTCCCAGAGCAATTTAGGAAGATGGGAAAGGAAAGGAAGTTAGGGAAGGAAGGAAGGAAGGAAGGAAGGAAGGAAGGAAGGAAGGAAGGAAGGAGGGAGGGAGAGGGAGGGAAGGAAGATGGGAAAGGAAAGGAAGGGAGGGATCACTGGAGGCTTTCATAAACAGACAGGATGACCATTTGTCCGAAATGGTACAGGGGTCTCCTGCTCGGGTGAGGGGGTGCAATAGACCTCCAAGGCTCCTTCCAACTCTTTATTATTCCATGTCCTGCCTTGTCACGCCATTGTTTGAAGTCGGTCTGCGTAGTCTTGCGGCAACTAACTAGAATGGTCCAAATCATTTTTATTACAACACGGTGTTTGAGGTTTGGTTTGGCTAAGGAAAAAGGAAAAGGAGAAAGAAAGAGAGGAAAAGAAGAGAAGAAGGAAGGAAGGGAAAGAAAAAGAAAGAAAGAAAGAAAGAAAGAAAGAAAGAAAGAAAGAAAGAAAGAAAGAAAGAAAGGAGATGAAAGAAAGAAAGGAAAGAAAGAGAAAGGAAGAAAGAAAGGAAAGAAAGAAAGGAGATGAAAGAAAGAAAGGAAAGGAAGAGAAAGGAAGAAAGAAAGGAAAGAAAGAAAGAAAGAAAAAGAAAGAAAGAAAGAAAGAAAGAAAGAAAGAAAGAAAGAAAGAAAAAGAAAGAGTTTGTTTTCTTCTTCCTTTACATTTTCACACCTTTTCCCCAACAGGTTTCCGACCGGATGGGGCTCCTGACTCACCTCTACAGGACCTTTGAGAAGTCTAAATTTGCAGGCTTCTGCCAGAAGCTGGCTGCAGGTGTGGGCAGGTCGCTCGAGGGGGGGGTCGTTTGGGGACGCCAGGAAAACAACACCCACCGCCGGATTCCTGCTCAGGCAGAGGCTTCATCCAGTTCTTGGACGATGCTAAGTCAGCAAGGGAGTGTCTGGCTTTCCGCATTAGATGCTTGCAGCTGGGGAATTCTGGGAGCTGAAGCCCACCCGTCTTAAAAGTTGCAAGGTTGAGAGACACCGATTTGGACATCTCCAGGCGTGATCAGCTATAAATGGCTGGGGGATTCTGGGAGTTGAAGTCCACACATCTTAAAGCATGCTGGCTGGGGGATTCTGGGAGTTGAAATCCACTCATCTTAAAGCAGGGGTCTTCAAACTTGGTCCTTTTATGGCTGCTGGACTTCCAACTCACAGAGTTCCTCAGCCAGCGTGCCTGGTGGAGGAATTCTGGGAGTTGAAGTCCACCAGTCATAAAAGGGCCAAGTTTGAAGACCCTTGTCTTAAAGCATGCTGGCTGGGGGATTCTGGGAGTGGAAGTCCACTCATCTTAAAGCATGCTGGCTGGGGGATTCTGGGAGTGGAAGTCCACTCAAAGCATGCTGGCTGGGGGATTCTGTCTTAGGGCCCCGGGGCGCCCCAGGTCGGGTGGGTTAAATGAAAGGGTAAACGTGGTTCCCCGTCTTTCATGCAGGTGCCAAGGCTGGGGATCCCCTGTGCCACTACGTTTTCAACAGGGCCGGAGAAGTCCTGGCACGACATATTGTGGCCGTGCTTCCCAAAATTGACCAGGTAACTTAGCCCAGGATGGACGGTGGCAGAAAAGCTGCAGGATTGAGGACGGTTGCTGCTGCTTTTCCCTGGCCCACCTCCCAGAGTTCATTGTGGCTTATGAAGCAGCCATATTGAGGCTAACTCTGGAACATAATTGGACGGAGGGGGGGAAGAGCGAGGTTCAGGGGTCCCCCAAAGGGGAGGACAGAATGGGGGCTCTAGATCTGGATCCAAGCTGGCTTCTGGAGGGAAGCGCCACCTCTTCCTTTGCCCTAAGCCACAATGGGGTTTGGCATCTTGTATGAATCCAGCCAATTGTGGCTTATTTCAGGGCCCCCCCATCTTTCCAGCTGGGAGGCCCGAGCCAGCGCGGAATGGGGTAGGGCTTGTGAGCGGCAGGTGCGTGCGCGAGTGCTTGCCCATTCCTCTCGCAGCCCGGTTTCAAATCGGCTGCAGCCCGGGGGTTGGGGACTCCTGGCTTGTTTGATAAACCCTGGTTTAGGAACCAAGTAAAAGGGACATTTGTTCTGTCTTGCACTGCAACCAAACAGGACAGCTGCAGACTCCAATGGATAGTTAGGACTGAGGAAAGAACAATTGCAAACAGCCTGCCTTCCCTTGTGTGGGTCAGGAGACACCCCCCCCACCGAGAAGATGCTTGCAGACCCCCCCCCCCCCCGCATCCTGGACATAATCTGTTTCCACCCCTCCCCTCCAGATGGCGCTAGAGGGCATGGCAGGCCAAAACAACCAGACCCAGATTCTCCCCTTGTGCCGTCGCTCTGCCCACCATCGATCTCTTACAATGCTGTCTAATGTCTTAAGTATATTACTAACCATGTAGTAGTGTGGCTGTAGTACAGGTAGTTCTCAAGTTACAAGTTTGTTTAGCGACCGTTCAAAGTTACAATGGCGCTGGAAAGAGAGACTTGTGACTTTGCAGCATCCCCGTGGTCACACGATGAAAATTCAGATGTTGGCAACTGGCATGTACTTATGATGGTTCTGCCACGTCCCGGGATCACGTGGTCCCCTTTTGTGAGCCACTGACGAGCAAAGTCAAGGGGGGGGGAAGCCAGATCCGCTTAACGACCGGGTTACTAACTTAAAAACTGCAGTGATTCGCTTAGCACAGGGGTAGGCAACCTTGGCTCTTTTATGACTTGTGGACTTCAACTCCCAGAATTCCTGAGCCAGCTTGGCTCAGTTTGGAAACCTCCCCCTTTTCCCTCAGCGTGGCTGGCTCAGGAATTCTGGGAGTTGAAGTCCACAACTCATAAAGCGGCCTAGGCCTAGGCCAGGGGTGGGCAACCTTGGCTCTTTTATGACTTGTGGACTTCAACTCCCAGAATTCCTGAGCCAGCTTGGCTCAGCTTGGAAACCTCTCCCTTTCCCCTCAGCGTGGCTGGCTGAGGAATTCTGGGAGTTGAAGTCCACCAGTCATAAAAGAGCCAAGGTGGCCTACCCTTGACTTAGCAACTGTGGCAAGCAAGGCAAAACTCAGTTAACAGCTGCCTCGCTTAGCGACAGAAATTTTGGGCCCAATTGTGATTGGAAGTCAAGGGCCATCCGTATGCTGGACTGCCTCCTGGGCAGCGGGTGACCCACGGACCTTCGCGGGCATTTCCCTCCCTCCAGGTTTTGCTGCAAGGGCACCTGGGACTGCCCATCGTCTGCGTCGGATCGGTGTGGAAGAGCTGGGAGATGATGAAGGAAGGTGAGGACCTCGGCGGCTGCCCTGCTCGGCAAAGCCGGATCTGCTTCCGGGTCAGGGCCCCCCAGAACAGGGGTCTCTTTAAGACGGCTGGACTTCAACTCCCAGAATTCCTCAGCCAGGGAGTTGTAGTCCCCCCCCTCCCCCGTCTTAAAGCAAGCTGGCTGGGGGATTTTGGAGCTGAAATCCAGCCACCTTAAAGCATGCTGGTTGGGGGATTGTGGGAGTTGTAGTCCACCCATCTTAAAGGATGCCGGCTGGGGGATTCTGGGAGTTGTAGTCCACCTGTCTTAAAAGCTGCCAAGATTGAAGACCCCTGCCACAGAGGATTCAAATGAAAAGGAGGGCTTAAAGATCTCGGCCGCCCATGAAGTACAACAGCCCGTTTAGTGACTGTTCACAGTTACAGCGGCACTGAACAAAGTGCCTTGCGACCATTTGTCACACTTACGACCGTGGCAGCGCCCCCCCCCCGTAGCCTCAGTGATCCAAATTCAGACGCTCCACCGTTGATTCCTATTTGCAAAGGGGGCCGCATCCCACGGCCGGGCGATCCCCTTGGGCCGCCACCTGACCAGCGGTCAGATTCACTTTTTTTAACAGGGGTGTCAAGAGCTGAACCCCTGCAGCGATTCACTTAACAACCCTGGCAAGGAAGGTCATAAAACAGGGCAAAGCGCAGCCGTCTCGCTTAGCAGTTGGAAATTCGAGGCTCCTTTGTGGCTGTTAAGTCGAGGACGGCCTGTAGGCCAGGGGTCTTCAAACTTGGCCCTTTTATGACTTGTGGACTTCAACTCCCAGAATTCCTCAGCCAGCAAAGCTGGCTGAGGAATTCTGGGAGTTGAAGTCCACAAGTCATAAAAGGGCCAAGTTTGAAGACCCCTGCTGTAGGCGATGCAATGCAGGGGGGGGCTTAGTTTCTGCAAGCGAGGATGGAGCTCCAGCCGCCCAAGGTGAGGAGCCTGGCTTGGGGGGGTGGGGGAGGCAGGGGGGTGTCCGATGGGAAGCGCCCACCGGCTCTTCTCTCCTCTTGCAGGATTCGTCCGGGTCCTGGGCCAGGCGCACAGCCGGCAGCTCCACGGCGCCTTCTGCCGGTTCAGCCTGCTGAAGCTGAAGCAGTCCTCGGCCCTGGGGGGGGCCAGCCTGGGGGCCAGGCACATCGGCCAGGCCCTCCCTCTGGACTACGCGGCCAACGTGGACGTCTTCTACACGCACTCCTTTGCCTAGAGACGGGCGCCAGGCGGCTCCCGGCCATCCTTGGGAGTGGTGGGGGTGGGGGGGGTGGGGGGGGCTCCAGTCTGGCCTCCCTTTGCTGCTTTGGGAGGGGTCCCGCTTCTACGGGCAGTTTGCAAAGCCACAGACGCAAAAGATGTTGCTTAATAAAAAAAAAAAGGGGGCATGGTCTCGGTGGCAAAAACCACGCAGCGGAGTGCCCGGATACGGTTAGCCCTCGACTTAAACCATCATTCGTTTAGTGACCATCCCAAGCTCCAACGGCACCGCCAAAAGGGACTTGCGGCCGCTTTACCCGCTTACACAAATGCGGTCGCGTGATCAAAATTCAGACCTTCCTATTTGTGATGGTGGCAGCGTGTGTGTGTGTGTGTGACGTGACCCCCCTCTTGCAAACCTTCTCATGAGCAAAGTCCGTAGGGGAAGCCGGCTTCACTTTGCAACGGTGTGACTTGCTTAACAACGGAAGCAATTCAGGTAATAACCGGCAGGAAAGGTCGCAAAATGGTGCTTAACAACCATCTTATCTAGCAATGGGAATTGAGAGCTCTGCTGGGGCCTCCCTGTCCTGCAAGCTTTTGGGGGGGGGGCGCTGATGAGCTTTCATTCCTGCTGGCAATGGGGAGGGGGTCCGGCCACTTCTCCCTCATCCCAGTTTGTTCCTAGCCTAACCTGAAGCGAAGGTCAACATTTAGCTCAGGAGTCTTCAAACATGGCCGCTTTAAGACTTGTGGACTTCAACTCCCAGGGAGTTGAAGTCCATAAGTCTTAAAGTGGCCAAGTTTGACGCTGGCTGAGGAATTCTGGGAGTTGAAGTCCACAAGTCTTAAAGTGACCAAGTTTGACGCTGGCTGAGGAATTCTGGGAGTTTAAGTCCACAAGTCTTAAAGTGACCAAGTTTGAGGCTGGCTGAGGAATTCTGGGAGTTGAAGTCCACAAGTCTTAAAGTGGCCAAGGTTGAAGACCCCCGATTTAGACCAAAGGCTTTGCATAAGGGCCTCACCTCATAGGCTGCTGCCTCCTGGCATCCTGGTTTATCCCAGCTTCCCAGTTAACTGCCATCCTGCAGCCCCTGCATTTCTGCTGACCACCCCCCTGTCCCCCCCCCCCAGAATGACATCCCTGGGCAGGAGGGGGCAGCCGAGCAGACTGCACCCAGTTCCCCAAAAGACCCTCGGCACCATGCCCAGCTCAAAATCCATTTATTGAAGAATGCATTATTGTAAAAATGGGCAGCGCCATCATTGCAAAGGCTCCCGTGGGAAGAAAGTGGGGGGTCGGGGGGGGAGGAGAGGGGGCCCTTGTGCCAACTTGCCCATCGCTTCTCCCCCAAAGGAGCCGGGGCAGAGAAGAAATATATCGGGGGCCCCCACCACCACCTTTTTAAGCAAAGCTTCAAAGCCAGAGTCTGGAGCCATTCCTGTGTGCCCCCCACCAACACGAAGAAAAAACACCCAGCCCCCCCCCCCCAGGGGCAGGGGGGGGGAAAATTGGAGCTTTTCTGCTCCCGTTTGCAGGCTTCCTATGTCGAGGTTTCCTTGAAAGAGTTGGGGAAGGAGATCCTGACGTTGGCCCAGCTCGACAAGCTGCCTTGTCCTGGAACAGAAGGAAGGAAGGAAGGAAGAAAAAGGAGGGAGGGAGGGAAGGAAGGAAGGAAGGAAGGAAGGAAAGAAGGGGCAAGCAGGGCTCAACCTGATGGCACTACTACAAGCCCCATCATGCCAGGCGCCATGCTGGTAGGGGAGGATGAGCTATCGTAGGGTGGGTGGGGGAACTATGGCCCTTTTGATGACGGGTGGACTTCAACTCCCAGAATTCCTGAGCCAGGAATTCTGGGGAGCTGCAGTCCACCCGTCATCAAAGGGCCGTAGTCCCCCACCCCTGATTTAAGAGGAGGGAGGGGATCGCAGCCATATTATTAAGCAAAGGAGGAAGAGGAGGTCTTGCCCCCCCTCCCCCCCATCCTGATAAGAAGCTCATCTCCTACAAAGAGGCCCTCAGAATCCGGTCGGAGTGGCCGGGGCAACGTTGAAGACTTGTGGACTTCCAAGTCTCAGAATTCCCCGGCCAGGGGAATTCTGGGACTTGAAGTCCACAAGTCTCTTGCGGCGGCCACGTTTGTCCCAACGAAAAGGCCGACGGAACAGGCACACGGAAAAACGACTCTCAGGTGCCCCCAGCCTGGCTGGAGGCAGAGTTAAGGGGTCGCCCCAAATCTTGGGATTGAGGAAGCGCCTCGGCTTGTCAAAGGGGTCCCACCAAAGGTCTCCTGGGGCTGGACTTCCTTCCTCGGGGGTTGGCCCAACCTGCAGGAGCTCTCCTTCTGCCGAAGACCACCACCACCACGTTCTTACGTATCCACTGAGCAGCTCTAGAAAGTGGGAGGGTTTGGGGTGAGGCTCCATAAAGGGTCACGCAGCTGCCCCTTGCCTCCTTCCCTCTCCAGGTCTCAGCCTTGGGGAGCCGCGTGCCCGACGGACGGGCACCAGACGGTCCGTTTCCCTGGAGGAAGTAGTGCCGGTGGGCAGGAAGAGAGCCGGTGGTCTCCGTGGGGATTCAGACACCCGGAGGGAGACCTCGGGGTGGGGGGGAGAAGCCATCCGTAGCTCCCAGCCCTCCTTTTTTTAAGGGCAGGAAGAGCCGTGGACTTCAACTCCCAGAATTCCCCAGCCTGGGGAATTCTGGGAGTTGAAGTCCACGGCTCTTCCGAGTGGCCAAGATGGGAGACCGGTCTTTCAGGGTTTGCTTTGGATCGGAAGAGGGATCCTGAGAAGAGACGCAAGGATAGGAAACGCCCAGCGCCGCTTAACTCCTCTAAAAACCCAGCGCCTCCCTCGCTCCTCCGAAGGAAACCCCCTCCCCCGGCGGTTGGCAACCGGAGGGAAGGGACCTCCATCCCAGCCCGCGAAACGCCCAGCCTCCCTGTCCCGAAACACTGAAAGGGGCTGGGCCCAGCCCTCGCCGAAAGCCGAGAGAGGAAGGGGCTGGCCCAACGCTGGAGAAGCAGGAGGCTGTTGTGCTGGCCAACGTCCACGGAGGAGAGGAGTCCCTTCGTGCCCCCCTGGAGGGGCAGCTAACCGAGGGGTACGGGGCGAGGGGGACGGGCAGAAGAGGCTGCTGGTGGGTCAGGCGAGGCTGGGCACTGTTTAACCGGAAGCAGGTGGGTTGGGGATGCCCAACCGGAGGTGCCATCCCACGGCGAGCGCAGCTTTTCTCCCCTTGGTTGCCGAATGTCCCAACGCAGCCAGGCAAGAGGAATTAAAGAGGCCAAAGAGCGCCCCCCATTGGCCGGCAAAGAGTCTCTTTCCCACCACTGCGAGTGGGCCCCGCTCCCCCCACCCCATTCCCACACCCATCCAGGGCAGAAAAAAAAAGTCTTTAAGGAGGCGGCCGGCCGGACGGCTCAGTATTTCACCCCAGGGACGAACTCCTTGGCGTCTGGATTTAAGGTGCTTTTGCTCTGCAAAAAAAAAGGGGGTGGGAAGAAAAGAGAGATTAGAATTACAGAGGGTCAACGTCGGGAGGAGTCCGGCACAGGTGGGCCTCGACTTCACAGCCCTTTCGTTTAGCGACCGTTCAGTTACGACGACACGGGGGAAAAGGGGACTGGCAAACCGGCGTTTTGCCCTTAACGAAGTTCTGCCTCGAAATATGATGCCGAACCAGCTGTGCCAGCTGTGGCTTTCCTGCCTACCGCCCACGCTGCCTGGCTCTCCCCAGACTGCTCGCCTTCCCCTGGGAACGAGGAGATAAGGCCTCGGGAGAGCGCCAACGTAATCTGCTGGTGGCTGCGCAAGGACGCCAAGCTAGGCCCTGGCTTGACTCCTCCTTCCATTCCGGCCCGGCAGTTTCCCAACATCCGCGATTGCAGCAGCCATTACAGAAAGCTTTTCGGGACGGTCGGAGAGGAGGGTGCTGGGTGCTTCTTTACAGGGCAAGAGGAGCCACGCCTGAGGCCAGGAGACGTTTGCCACTCCGCCAGGGCTGTTGGCCAAGAAGGCTGTGGGTTAAGGTGACCTGCCTGTGTCTAAACAGCAATAGCACTTAAGACTTATATGCTGCTTCACGGTGCTTTACAGCCCTCTCTGGGCGTTTTACAGAGTCAGTACACTGTCCCCAACCATCTGGGTCCTCATTTTCTCGACCTGGGAAGGACGCAAGGCCGAGTCCACCCGGAGCAGGTCGGGATCGAACTGCCAAACTGCAGGCAGCTGTCCCCCGCATCCAGGAGAGAGAATAAAAATAATAAGGATTTCTTTTTTTAAAACAAAAACAAAAAAACGCCAAAGTGCAGCTCACGGACTGGCTCCATCGGGCGTGCCCCCCCCTTACCAGAATGTCCTCCGCAATGTGTCCGTGGGGGTTCTCGCTGACCGAGAGTCCGTTCAGCTGCTGCTGGAGCTGCCCCAGGCCTTGAGGCAAGTCCCGGGATGGAATGAACCACTCCTGGTCTTCTTCGTCCAGCATCTCCTGGAAGCAACGGTCCAGGAAGTCCTGTTCCTGAAGTTCCTCTTCCACCTGGGGGCAGAAGCCGAGAGTGGG
The DNA here is from genome assembly GCF_947247035.1 of Vipera ursinii. Taxonomy (NCBI): domain Eukaryota; kingdom Metazoa; phylum Chordata; class Lepidosauria; order Squamata; family Viperidae; genus Vipera; species Vipera ursinii. The sequence goes on from NC_139521.1 coordinate 76,528,146, forward strand.
AAAAGGGGTTTGTCAGAGGCAGGACAGGCTCTGCGGCCACCGGCTGGTCAGCTTCAGGACGGGCATCTCAGTAAAAGCATCCGCTGTTCCCTGCCGCAAAGGGAAGCAGAGGTGGTTAAATGGATCCTTTTGTCCAACGAAGAGACTCTAACCCAGGGCTCTTCCAAATTGGCCCTTGGATGACTTCTGGACTTCAAGTCCCAGAATTCCTCAGCCAGGCATGGTGGCTGAGGAATTCTGGGAGTTTTTTTTACTTTTTATTTTAATTCCATTTATATCCCGCCCTTCTCTGAAGACTCAGGGCGGCTTACAAGCTTAGCAGTAGCCTTCATTCTATGTATATATGTCTGCTTATTAGGGCTTTCACACACACCCCACAAGCGGCATTATTACAAAGTCAGCTTATTGCCCGCAACAATCTGGGTCCTCATTTTACCTACCTGGGAAGGATGGAAGGCTGAGTCAACCTTGAGCCTGGTGGGACTCGAACCTGCACTAATGGCAGGCAGCTGGTGTTACTTAAGGAGGCATTAGCCCACTGCTCCACCAAGGCTTCACCGGGAGTTGAAGTCCACTCCTCTTACAGTCTACTATATAGGGGCTCTTCCAACTTGGCCCTTGGATGACTTGTGGACTTCAACTCCCAGAATTCCTCAGCCAGGCACGCGTGTGTTGAAATCCACAAGTCATCCAAGGGCCAAGTTGGAAGACCCCTGCCCCGTTTCTATTTCGAAATGGCTTCCAGATTTTGGGCTGGCAAGGAAAAAAACGAAATCTTGATTTCTTTGCTTTTGTCAATCGGATAGCTTTATTGTTCCAGAAATGGCTTGCGCGCGCGCTGTTGTGTAAAAGCAAAACGTTGTGCTTGTCATGGGGTTATCTCCGACTGTCGGAAGTCGGCGCCTTTTCCTTTCCCTTCCCCTCCTGACACTATCTTTCTTCTTTCCCCTCCTCCTCCTTCTGAGAACCAGTGGAACTCCTTGCCTCCAGAAGTCGCGGGGGCTCCGTCACTGGAGGTTTTCCAGAAGAGACTGGATAGCCACTGGTCTGAAACGGGATAGGGCAGAGGTGCCCAACCTATGGGGCACCAGGAATCACCGGTTCCGCGGAGAGAAAGTTTTCCGCAAGACCGGAGGGTGCGTGGTCTTGTGTGCTGCCTGCATCCCACAGATGGGGCTTTGCTTGTTTGTGTGAACTGGTTGCTGGCGTGCCACGGCCAGGTACCGGTCCAAGGAGGGGAAGACCTGTAAGGTCCCTTCCAACTCTGCTATTCTGTTACTCCGCTCCAGAGCAGAGAGCCAGCAGGCCCTGGCGAAAAGCAGCCATGGGAAGATCAGGACTTGCCAATAGGCCAAAAAGAGAGAAGTAACGTGGCTTTGAAGTGGGGCAAACGTCCTCTGCCAGTCACCTCTGGCATCTCCAGCTCAACACCGTCTCTCTGTCTGAAGCCATCAACACACCAGATCTTAAAAGCAGATTTAAGCAGGCTGGCTGCTCTGCTCCGGAGGTGTAGCACGCCCAAACAAACACGGCTCAGGGTGAAGGCTTGGTTCCCACCGTCGGCTGAATCACAGGCTAGCCAAACCCATCGCAACCCAGCTGAGGGCGTTGCGTAAACTCGGCCGCCCGGTTCTCCAGAAGTAGGCTAGCTCAGCCCTGCCGGGAAATCCCGGGTCCTTCCCAAACTAAGGACAGGATAAAGAGCCCCAAGGTCTCAAAGGTCAGATGCCCAGGGAACAGCGAAGCGCGTTCAAATCCTGCTTGATATGATCGCTGGACAGCCGCTGCCCTGCTCAGAGGCGGAATCTTGGCCTCTTTTACAAAGAGTATTATCCTCTGAGTATTAACCCAAAGGTGCCTTCCCCCCCCCCCAAAAGGCAATTGGACTTCCTGAGTTGTTTTCCTTGAAAACGTTTTGCATCTCATCCAAGAAGCTTCTTCATTTTCTCACGAGTGAGTTAGAACTGAAGGAGCTTCTTGCATGAGGAGCAAAAAGTTTTTTCTTTTTTTTTAAAGAATTTTTTAATTAGTTTATAAAATGTAAAAGTACAAAGGCAAACAGTAAGAGTAATAAGGGAGGGAAAGGGGAAAGAAGAAGTGTAGAAAAGAGAGAGAGAGAGAGAGAGAGAGAGAGAGAGACAGAGACAGAGAGAGAGAGAGAGAGAGAGAGAGAGAGAGAGAGAGAGAGAGAGAGAGAGAAAAGGCATTGACACCCGAATCCCTTTGGTGCAGTAGGATTAGATAACAGCGTCAAACCTCAACTTTTCACTTTTACATAATAATATAAACTATTTTTATTATTTTTTTTATTTTAATTCCATTTATATCCCGCCCTTCTCCGAAGACTCAGGGCGGCTTACAAGCTTAGCAGTAGCCTTCATTCTATGTATATGCCTGTTTATTAGGGCTTTCACACACACCCCAAGCGGCATTATTACAAAGTCAGCTTATTGCCCCCAACAATCTGGGTCCTCATTTTACCTACCTGGGAAGGATGGAAGGCTGAGTCAACTAGCCATTTCTATAACAACAAACCTTATCTAACCGGTAAAACCCAAAATCTAAGTTTCGCTTTTTTCCCCCCCCACCTCGAGCACAAAGTCCCAAAGCGGATTCCTAGCAGAAACAAGTAATTTTCTTTAACCAAAGCAGGCGATTTAGCCGTCTCTGCTAACTTTGCCAGCCTTTCGTCCAGGCTGGGAAGCAAAGCGTCCTTCCATTTTTGTGCATAATCTTGCTGCCTCAATGTTCCAATTCCTGCCACCCACCCCATCTCTGTTTTCATTAAACCCAGAAGACACTTTTTCTGGTTTTATCTTTCTATTCACTCTGAGAATCTTCTGTATTAGGGTGTGAATTTGACTCTAAATACTTCTTGGCTGAGAAGGAAAACAAACAAGAAGAAACAACGGTTGGAAACCGATCAGAGAGAAAAGCAACCTGGAATTAAGGAGAAGCTTCCTCACAGCGAGGACAATTAAACAGTGGAACAGAGGTTGCCTCCAGAAATCATGGGCGCTCCGTCACTGGAGGTTTTTGAAGAAGAGACTGGACAGTCGCCTGTCTGAGATGGTATAAGTTCCAGCAGGGGGGTGGACTAGAAGACCTCCAATGTCCCTTCCAGATTCTATTCTATTCTATTCTATTCTATTCTATTCTATTCTATTCTATTCTATTCTATTCTATTCTATTCTATTCTTATCATTATTCTATTTTATTCTATTCTATTCTATTCTAATTAATTCTATTCTATTCTATTCTATTCTATTCTATTCTATTCTATTCTATTCTATTCTATTCTATTCTATTCTATTCTATTCTATTCCATTCCATATTTTCTATTCTATTCTATTCTATTCTATTCTATTCTATTCTATTCTATTCTATCCTATCCTATCCTATTCCATTCCATTCTATAATTCTGTTCTATTCTATAATTCTATTCTATTCTATTCCTATTCTATCCTATTCCTATTCTATTCTATTCCATTCTATTCCATATTTTCTACTCTACTCTATTCTATTCTATTCTATTCTATTCTATTCTATTCTATTCTATTCTATTCTATTCTATCTATATTTTCTATTCTATTCTATTCCATTCCATATTTTCTATTCTATTCTATCTATATTTTCTATTCCATTCTATTCTATTATTCTATTCTATTCTATTCTATTCTATTCTATTCTATTCTATTCTATTCTATTCTATTCTATTCTATTCTATTCTCATCATTCCATTCCATTCTATTCCTACTCTACTGTCTACTCTACTCCTATTTCTATTTATTTCTATTTCTATTCTCTTATTTCCTTTTGGAAAAGCTGCGTTTGGGACAACCAGGCCCTGCATGGGGGAGAATCCTTAGGGGGTTGCAGCCACAATTCAGCTGGGACCCGGCACCTGAAGGGGACTGAAAAGCTGCACCATTTGCCTTCAGCCCAGGTCTGCTGCTTGCGAAGGGGCAAAGCACACCCGGCTGGTTCGACGACCCATATTTATTCCCCTCCCAGGCAGGGTTCAAGGCCCGGCTGCCTGCAAGGAAAGAGTCCCGGAGCTGCAGTCCCACGCCCTCCTGCAGTTTCCCCGTTCCGGGCTCTTAAAAGCAGCCGCCCCAACCCTCTCCTTGCGAGCTGTGCCCTGGCCGAGGGACGACAGACTGTGGCACCTCTCGCGCAGGTTTCCAACTTCGCGAAGCGTTCAGAGTCCTGGCCTTTTCTTTGGGGACTCCGGGGCCCCGTCCCGGAAGTGCGCGAAAAGCGGGCTGCTAAATGAATAGATTTGGAGGTCCGGGGACTATTTGGATGGCTGCCTCAGGCCTCCCAAAAGAGGCCCAGGCTGGATGCAGCTGGACACGCGGCTGCTCCCAACAATTCCAGCACACGCTCTTAATCCCCAGGGATAAGGCCGCGTTGTTGTTGTTGTTGTTGTCATCGTCGTCTTCTCCGGCCTCCCTCCCTCCCTCCCAAATTCAGGGGTCCCTCAACTGGGCAAATGGAAGGCTTGCGGATTTCAGTGCACAGAATTCCCCAGCCAGCCAGGTTGGAGACCCTGGCTGAGGAATTCTGGGAGTTGAAGTCCACAAGGCTTAAAGTCGCCACGTTTGGGGACCCTGGCTGAGGAATTCTGGGAGTTGAAGTCCACAAGGCTTAGTCGCCACGTTTGGGGACCCTGGCTGAGGAATTCTGGAAGTTAAGTCCACAAAAAGTCACCACATTTGTAGACCCTGGCTGAGGAATTCTGGGAGTTGAAGTCCACAAGGCTTAAAGTCGCCACGTTTGGGGACCCTGGCTGAGGAATTCTGGGAGTTGAAGTCGACAAGTCCTAAAGTTGCTAAATTTGCACACCCCTCTAGCTGTTATCAGAAATCTAAAGCGACCCTTGAATTGTCTACAAGGGATCTGAAAAACGTGGTATCATATCTCGAGGTTCCATGATAGCAGCATTCCAATATTTGAGGGGCTGCTCCAAAGAAGGGGGGGGGTGTCAAGCTCTTCTCCAAAGCACCAGAGGGCAGGACAAGAAGCAACGGATGGAAACTAACCAAGGAGTGAAGCAACCTGGAACTAAGGAGAAACTTCCTGATATTTTCGAACAATTAACCAGTGGAACCACCTGCCTGCAGAAGCCGTGAATGCTCCAACCCTGGAAGTTTTTAAGAAGAGACTGGACAGACACTTGTCTGGAACAGTATAGGGTCTCCTGCTTGTAGGGGGCTGGACTAGAAGACCTCCAAGGTCCCTTCCAGCTCTGTTATGCTGCCTCTGCTCAGCCTCCTAAGGCAGGGAAGTCGAGCGCAGGGCGAGGGGAAGAAGAAAAATCTGCGCAAGACGGCTGAAGGAAGTCCCAGCCGAGATCAGATCGCTCGTCTCGGCTTCCTGGCTGGCCTTCTCACCACAGAGACTCCGGGCTGGGCTCTGCGCCCATGGAAGGGCATCCAGGCTGGCAGCCCCCTCCTCCCTAACCACGAAGCCCGGAGGAGAGTGGGGAGCCAGGAGGAGGCCCGCCGTTTCAGGCTGCACCCCGGGCCGCAGAGCCTGCCGGGGAACCAGGGTGAGTTCCTCTGCCGAAGGACCACTGTACCCCACGGCTTGGGCAGGGCGCCCTCCCCTCCGCTGGTTTCCACGCACGAGGTGGGGGGGTCTCTCTGCGGGGGGGGGGAGGCTTGGACTAGGCCCCAGGGAGGCCTCTCACCTGCCGGTTGAAGTCCTCCTCGTTCTCCATCCACATGTACTCCGCGAAGGGGTTGCTCTCCTTCTCATCGTGGCCGTTCACTACTTGCTCCTCCTTGGATTTGGCCGGGGGGGCCGCGGGGGGGGTTGGGTTGGCCACATTGGAACCATTCATCCTTGGAGACTCTGCGGGGTTGGGGGGGAGACAGAGGGGAGGGGAGAGGTTAACGGGGCGGGAAGACAGCGGGCGCCATCCCAGCTCAGGCGGCGAGAGCTTCCCGAACCTCCTCGCCTGTAAGGACCGCAGGGGGTCCTCGCCTTACGGCCGGAAATTGAAAGCAGAACCCCGTTGCTACGCAAGGTGGTTGTTAAGCGAGTCACGCCCAATTTTACAACTTTTTTTTTTTTAACGTGGCTGTTAAGCGAATGGCTTGCGATTGTTAATAGCCTGGTACTATATCTATATATCTATATAATATATCTATAGACTATACCTATACATTCGTGTGTGTGTGTGTGTGTGTGTGTTCCCCAGCCGGGAGCCAAGCCAGCCCCTACCAGCCCGCGGCAAGGTCTCGAATCTTGGCCCAGCTTGGCCCTCAAGGAGGAGGGAGTCAGGAAGGCCGAGGCGGGGGAGGAGGACGTT